>NW_027621807.1:20000-22500 GCF_964198595.1 Lampetra fluviatilis | reverse complement strand
ATGTGGGATCGCAGACGGTGGTGGTTCCTCAAGGGACGGTGCTCGCTCACGCGACGCCAGTGCCCTGCGAGGAACCTGTCGCGAACCACGTTGGCACTGCTTCCCGGATGCTCCCACATTCGGACAGCGATGAAGGGTGGATCGACGCGCTTTGTGCGGGATCGACGGACCTGACAAATTCAGAGCGCCAACAGCTTAGAACGCTACTGAGGGAATTTTCCGACGTTTTCAGTCGTGATAAATATGATTTGGGTTGCACTCACCTGCTGCGTCACCATATTGACACGGGTGACAGCGCGCCAATTCGCCAAAATCCGTTTCGGTTAAGTCCCGCCGAAAAGGACCATGTCAAATCGGCTGTTGATGACATGTTAGCCGCCGACATCATTTCTCCCTCCACCAGCCCGTGGGGAGCGCCGATCGTCCTGGTTAAAAAGCAGGACGGCTCGTTGCGGTTTTGCGTGGATTTTCGGCGCCTTAATAAAATTTCGGTTGCCGACGCATACCCGCTCCCACGGATGGACGAATCGCTGGACGCTTTGGCGGGAGCGCGATTCTTCTCCACACTAGATTTACTTTCGGGATTCTGGCAGCTTCCTCTGGACGATGATTCTAAGCCTAAAACTGCTTTCCGTACACCGCACGGCCTGTTCCAATTCAACCGGTTGCCGATGGGCTTACACTCAGCGCCGGCAACTTTCCAGCGATTGATGGAATTGGTTTTGGCTGGATTGCAATGGGAATCGTGCCTGATTTATTTGGATGACGTTATTGTCTTTGGTAAAACTTTTGATGAACATCTCCAGAGGTTGCGGGCGGTTTTCCTAAAGATGCGGGCTGCTAATTTGAAATTTAAGCCCCAAAAATGCCATTTGTTACGCGAGTCGGTGCGTTATTTGGGGCACATCGTAGGGCGCTCGGGTATTGCTACCGATCCCGCCAAAACGCAGTGTGTCAGCTCCTGGCCGACTCCCACCTCGGTGGGAGAGGTCAGGAGTTTTATTGGCTTCGCATCATATTACCGACGCTTCGTCGCTAATTTTGCAACGATTGCCAAACCCCTACACGCGTTAACATCTAAAGGGGTTCGGTTCCACTGGGGTCAGGATGAGGAAGCTGCTTTCTGCTCCCTTCGGGACGCGCTGGTGAAGGCTCCTCCCTTGATTTACCCAGATTTTTCGAGGCCGTTTTTGCTCGACACCGACGCGAGCAACACGGGTATTGGAGGCGTGCTTTCCCAGGTGGTTGACGGCGTGGAACGGGTGGTCGCGTACGGCAGTCGGGTGTTGTCTCCAACGGAGCAAAGATATTGTGTCACCCGTAGGGAACTGTTGGCAATTGTCTATTTCATCCAACAGTATCGCCCATATCTGTACGGTCGGCATTTCACCGTCCGCACAGATCATGCGGCACTGCAGTACGCCCTGAAGGTTCAACAGCCATCGGGACAATTGTCCCGATGGCTGGAGGTCCTCCAGGATTTCAGTTTTGAAACCACTTATCGTAAGGGCGTTCGCCACACCAACGCTGACGCTCTGTCACGGATGCCAACCGCCTCCGAATGCGCATGTCTCCTGGGGTCGGGGCGTTGCAAGCCAGTAGGGGACATGATGGTTCCGGTCCTGGCGGCGGCCGCCGACGATGAAACGGTAGTCCCCATTGATATCGCCGAACAGGGGAGAGATTCCCTGCTTGGATTGCCCGTTGATGAATGGGGGCGCCTCCAGTTGGAGGATGCCTCCCTCCTCGCGTTGCGTCGTCGCGCCGGGGAGAGGGGGCGTGTGACGGGTCATGCCGACGCATGGGAAACCCATGCGGGCTTGCTTATGCATTGGGACGGGAAATCCCAGCGTCACCGGCTGGTGGTCCCTTCTGGCCTACGAGGTAAGGTGGTGTGGGCTGCTCATGAGCGCCTCCTCCACCTAGGTACCCAGAAAACACTCGCCTTGCTCCAGCTGAATTTTTTTTGGCCGGGTATGACAAGGGATGTCGCTGATCTGTTGGCGGCATGCCCTCAGTGTGCGCAGCGCAAACCACCGGCACGGGAGTCGAACCCGCCCTTGCAATCCATCCAGGTCTCCAGAATAAATGAACTGGTCGCACTGGATATTCTGGGGCCATTCCCCGCCACCTCCAGGGGAAATAAATATTTGCTTACTGGGGTCGAATATTTTACGCGCTGGCCTATGGCCTGGCCCCTGGCGAATCAGTCGGCAGCAGCCATCGTCGACGCCTTTGTCCAAGGTTATGTCATGGACAAAGGTGCCCCGGAGCGGTTGTTGACCGACCAGGGTAGAAATTTTTCGGGGAAACTCCTAAAACAAGTCTGTGATCTCCTGGGAACGAAAAAAATTCGAACCTCCCCCTATCACCCGCAAACGGACGGGATGGTCGAGCGTCTGCATCGCACCATCACGTCTATGTTGTCGCAGCAAGTTTCGGACTCACAGGCTGATTGGGACTTACAAATTCAAGGGGTTCTAGCGGCATACAGATTGGC
>NW_027621807.1:0-15000 GCF_964198595.1 Lampetra fluviatilis | reverse complement strand
TCACCATCACCACCATCACCTGGCTATCGTCTTGGCAACATCTTCACTGGGACAAGTAACGTAAGCAGCAGAATAAGTTCCAGCTGCTGATGATGCTGCTGCTGATGATGGTGCTGATGATGATGATGTTGCTGATAGTGTTGCTGATGATGATGGTGCTGCTGCTGATGATGCTGCTGATGATGGTGCTGATGATGATGTTGCTGATGGTGTTGCTGATGATGATGGTGCTGATGATGATGTTGCTGATGGTGTTGCTGATGATGATGGTGCTGATGATGATGTTGCTGATGATGATGGTGCTGATGATGATGGTGCTGCTGCTGATGATGCTGCTGATGATGGTGATGATGTTGATGCTGATGATGTTGATGATGCTGATGCTGCTGCTGATGATGATGGTGCTGCTGATGCCATCGCTCTGCACGTTGCACCTCTCAGCGCACGCGCGAACATTGACAGGAGGGAGGTGATCGCATTAATTAATTATATACACCTACAGTGCGTACTGTACGGGCACGTTTTTATATTTTTACATTTTTTTAAATTCCAATTTAACTTTATTTTTGAAGGCGCGCAGTGGTTTATCGTCAACAACGATGATACTAATTTTTTTTTTAAAAAATTATTTGCATGCAAAAATAAACGTGATGTTTAAGTTTTAACGAAGACGATTTGTCAGGCAAACGGTTGAGTCAGGCAGTTCGCTCTGGCCACCTCAGGATCGCTCTGGCCACCTCACTCAGACAACTCAAGGACCCCCCAACCCCATTCCCCGTACATACGGGGTCCTTCAGTCGATGACGCTTGCCGATGACGCCATCGCAGGGGGCATGACGGTGACGTCATGTCCATTGATGTTTGTGTGACGCAACAAATGTAATTAGCATATTTGTCAATGACGTCATCTCACATCGAATGAGATTGTCTATTGCGTCATGTAATCCGTGTCAATTAACACTGAACCCTGTGGGAGCCTCAGTCTGGCTCTGTGAGCCTCTGTGATTGACACTGAACCCTGTGGGAGCCTCAGTCTGGCTCTGTGAGCCTCTGTGATTGACACTGAACCCTGTGGGAGCCTCAGTCTGGCTCTGTGAGCCTCTGTGATTAACACTGAACCCTGTGGGAGCCTCAGCCTGGCTCTGTGAGCCTCTGTGATTGACACTGAACCCTGTGGGAGCCTCAGTCTGGCTCTGTGAGCCTCTGTGATTGACACTGAACCCTGTGGGAGCCTCAGTCTGGCTCTGTGAGCCTCAGTGATCAACACTGAACTCTGTAGGAGCCTCAGTCTGGCTCTGTGAGCCTCAGTGATTAACGCTGAACCCTGTGGGAGCCTCAGTCTGGCTCTGTGAGCCTCAGTGATTTACACTGAACCCTGTGGGAGCCTCAGTGATTAACACTGAACCCTGTGGGAGCCTCAGTGATTAACACTGAACCCTGTGGGAGCCTTAGTCTGGCTCTGTGATTAACACTGAACCCTGTGGGAGCCTTAGTCTGGCTCTGTGATTAACACCGAACCCTATGGGAGCCTCAGTCTGGCTCTGTGATTAACACTGAACCCTGTGGGAGCCTCAGTCTGGCTCAGTTAGTCTCTGTGATCAACACTGAACCCTGTGGGAGCCTTAGTCTGGCTCTGTGAGTCTCAGTGATCAACACTGAACCCTGTGGGAGGGAGCCTCAGTCTGGCTCAGTGAGTCTCAGTGATTAACACTGAACCCTGTGGGAGCCTCAGTCTGGCTCAGTGAGTCTCTGTGATCAACACTGAACCCTGTGGGAGCCTTAGTCTGGCTCTGTGATTAACACTGAACCCTGTGGGAGCCTTAGTCTGGCTCTGTGATTAACACCGAACCCTATGGGAGCCTCAGTCTGGCTCTGTGATTAACACTGAACCCTGTGGGAGCCTCAGTCTGGCTCTGTGAGTCTCAGTGATTAACACTGAACCCTGTGGGAGCCTCAGTCTGGCTCTGTGAGCCTCAGTGATTAACACTGAACCCTGTGGGAGCCTCAGTCTGGCTCTGTGAGCCTCAGTGATTAACACTGAACCGTGTGGGAGCCTCAGTCTGGCTCCGTGAGTCTCAGTGATTAACACTGAACCCTGTGGGAGCCTCAGTCTGGCTCTGTGAGTCTCAGTGATTAACACTGAACCCTGTGGGAGCCTCAGTCTGGCTCTGTGAGCCTCTGTGATTGACACTGAACCCTGTGGGAGCCTCAGTCTGGCTCTGTGAGCCTCAGTGATTAACGCTGAACCCTGTGGGAGCCTCAGTCTGGCTCTGTGAGCCTCAGTGATTAACACTGAACCCTGTGGGAGCCTCAGTGATTAACACTGAACCCTGTGGGAGCCTCAGTGATTAACACTGAACCCTGTGGGAGCCTCAGTGATTAACACTGAACCCTGTGGGAGCCTTAGTCTGGCTATGTGATTAACACTGAACCCTGTGGGAGCCTCAGTCTGGCTCTGTGATTAACACTGAACCTTGTGGGAGCCTCAGTCTGGCTCAGTTAGTCTCTGTGATCAGCACTGAACCCTGTGGGAGCATTAGTCTGGCTCTGTGAGTCTCAGTGATCAACACTGAACCCTGTGGGAGGGAGCCTCAGTCTGGCTCAGTGAGTCTCAGTGATTAACACTGAACCCTGTGGGAGCCTCAGTCTGGCTCAGTGAGTCTCTGTGATCAACACTGAACCCTGTGGGAGCCTTAGTCTGGCTCTGTGAGTCTCAGTGATCAACACTGAACCCTGTGGGAGCCTCAGTTTGGCTCTGTGAGCCTCAGTGATGAACACTGAACCCTGTGGGAGCCTCAGTCTGGCTCTGTGAGTCTCAGTGATCAACACTGAACCCTGTGGGAGCCTCAATCTGGCTCTGTGAGCCTCAGTGATTAACACTGAACCCTGTGGGAGCCTCAGTCTGGCTCTGTGAGCCTCAGTGATTAACACTGAACCCTGTGGGAGCCTCAGTCTGGCTCTGTGAGCCTCAGTGATTAACACTGAACCGTGTGGGAGCCTCAGTCTGGCTCCGTGAGTCTCAGTGATTAACACTGAACCCTGTGGGAGCCTCAGTCTGGCTCTGTGAGTCTCAGTGATTAACACTGAACCCTGTGGGAGCCTCACTCTGGCTCTGTGAGCCTCTGTGATTGACACTGAACCCTGTGGGAGCCTCAGTCTGGCTCTGTGAGCCTCAGTGATTAACGCTGAACCCTGTGGGAGCCTCAGTCTGGCTCAGTGAGCCTCAGTGATTAACACTGAACCCTGTGGGAGCCTCAGTCTGGCTCTGTGAGCATCAGTGATTAACACTGAACCCTGTGGGAGCCTCAGTCTGGCTCTGTGAGCCTCAGTGATTAACGCTGAACCCTGTGGGAGCCTCAGTCTGGCTCTGTGAGTCTCTGTGATTGACACTGAACCCTGTGGGAGCCTCAGTCTGGCTCAGTGAGCCTCAGTGATTAACACTGAACCCTGTGGGAGCCTCAGTCTGGCTCTGGGAGCCTCAGTGATTAACGCTGAACCCTGTGGGAGCCTCAGTCTGGCTCTGTGAGTCTCAGTGATTAACACTGAACCCTGTGGGAGCCTCAGTCTGGCTCAGTGAGCCTCAGTGATTAACACTGAACCCTGTGGGAGCCTTAGTCTGGCTCTGTGATTAACACTGAACCCTGTGGGAGCCTCAGTCTGGCTCTGTGATTAACACTGAACTCTGTGGGAGCCTCAGTCTGGCTCTGTGATTAACACTGCACCCTGTGGGAGCCTCACTCTGGCTCTGTGATTAACACTGGACCCTGTGGGAGCCTCAGTCTGGCTCAGTGAGCCTCAGTGATTAACACTGAACTCTGTGGGAGCCTCAGTCTGGCTCAGTGAGCCTCAGTGATTAACACTGAACCCTGTGGGTGCCTCAGTCTGGCTCTGTGATTAACACTGAACTCTGTGGGAGCCTCAGTCTGGCTCAGTGAGTCTCAGTGATTGACGCTGAACCATGTGGGAGCCTCAGTCTGGCTCTATGCGCCTCTGTGATTAACACTGAACTCTGTGGGAGCCTCAGTCTGGCTCTGTGAGTCTCAGTGATCAACACTGAACCCTGTGGGAGCCTCAGTCTGGCTCTGTGAGTCTCAGTGATCAACATTGACCCCAGTGGGAGCCTCAGTCTGGTTCTGTGAGTCTCAGTGATTAACACTGAACCCTGTGGGAGGGAGCCTCAGTCTGGCTCAGTGATTAACGCTGAACCCTGTGGGAGCCTCAGTCTGGCTCTGTGATTAACACTGAACCCTGTGGGAGCCTCAGTCTGGCACTGTGATTAACACTGAACCCTGTGGGAGCCTCAGTCTGGCTCAGTGAGTCTCAGTGATTAATACTGTACCCTATGGGAGCCTTAGTCTGGCTCTGTGAGTCTAAGTGATTAACACAGAACCCCGTGGGAGCCTCAGTCTGGCTCTGTGAGTCTCAGTGATTAACACTGAACCCTGTGGGAGCCTCAGTCTGGGTCTGTGAGTCTCAGTGATTAACACTGAACCCTGTGGGAGCCTCATTCTGGCTCTGTGAATAACACTGAACCCTGTGGGAGGGAGCATCAGTCTGGCTCAGTGATTAACGCTGAACCCTGTGGGAGCCTCAGTCTGGCTCTGTGATTAACACTGATCTCTGTGGGAGCCTCAGTTTGGCTCAGTGAGTCTCAGTGATTGACGCTAAACCCTTTGGGAGCCTCAGTCTGACTCTGTGAGTCTCTGTGATCAACACTGAACCCTGTGGAAGCCTCAGTCTGGCTCTGTGATTAACACTGAACCCTGTGGGAGCCTCAGTCTGGCTCTGTGATTAACACTGAACTCTGTGGGAGCCTCAGTCTGGCTCAGTGAGTCTCTGTGATCAACACTGAACCCTGTGGGAGCCTTAGTCTGGCTCTGTGAGTCTCAGTGATTAACACTGAACCCTGTGGGAGCCTCAGTCTGGCTCTGTGAGTCTCAGTGATTAACACTGAACCCTGTTGGAGCCTCAGTCTGGCTCAGTGATTAACACTGAACCCTGTGGGAGCCTTAGTCTGGCTCTGTGATTAACACTGAACCCTGTGGGAGCCTCAGTCTGGCTCAGTGAGCCTCAGTGATTAACACTGTTCCCTGTGGGAGCCTCAGTCTGGCTTTGTGAGTCACAGTGATTAACACTGCACCCTGTGGGAGCCTCAGTCTGGCTCTGTGAGTCTCAGTGATTGACACTGAACCCTGTGGAAGCCTCAGTCTGGCTCTGTGAGTTTCAGTGATTAACACTGAAACCTCTGGGGGCCTTAGTCTGGCTCTGTGAGCCTCAGTGATTAACACTGAACCCTGTGGGAGGCTCAGTCTGGCTCTATGATTAGCACTGAACCCTGTGGGAGGGAGCCTCAGTCTGGCTCAGTGATTAACGCTGAACCCTTTGGGAGCCTCAGTCTGGCTCTGTGATTAACACTGATCTCTGTGGGAGCCTCAGTCTGGCTCAGTGAGTCTCAGTGATTGACGCTAGACCCTATGGGAGCCTCAGTATGACTCTGAGTCTCTGTGATCAACACCGAACCCTGTGGGAGCCTAAGTCTGGCTCTGTGATTAACACTGAACCCTGTGGGAGCCTCAGTCTGGCTCTGTGATTAACACTGAACTCTGTGGGAGCCTCAGTCTGGCTCAGTGAGTCTCTGTGATCAACACTGAACCCTGTGGGAGCCTTAGTCTGGCTCTGTGAGTCTCAGTGATTAACACTGAACCCTGTGGGGGCCTCAGTCTGGCTCTGTGAGTCTCAGTGATTAACACTGAACCCTGTGGGAGCCTCAGTCTGGCTCAGTGATTAACACTGAACCCTGTGGGAGCCTTAGTCTGGCTCTGTGATTAAACTGAACCCTGTGGGAGCCTCAGTCTGGCTCAGTGAACCTCAGTGATTAACACTGTTCCCTGTGGGAGCCTCAGTCTGGCTCTGTGAGTCTCAGTGATGGACACTGAACCCTGTGGGAGCCTCAGTCTGGCTCTGTGAGCCTCAGTGATTAACACTGAACTCTGTGGGGGCCTCAGTCTGGCTCTATGATTAACACTGAACCCTGTGGGAGCCTCAGTCTGGCTCAGTGAGTCTCAGTGATTAACACTGAACCGTGTGGGAGCCTCAGTCTGGCTCCGTGAGTCTCAGTGATTAACGCTGAACCCTGTGGGAGCCTCAGTCTGGCTCTGTGAGTCTCAGTGATTGACACTGAACCCTGTGGGAGCCTCAGTCTGGCTCAGTGAGCCTCAGTGATTAACACTGAACCCTGTGGGAGCCTCAGTCTGGCTCAGTGAGCCTCAGTGATTAACACTGAACCCTGTGGGAGCCTTAGTCTGGCTCTGTGAATCTCAGTGATTAACACTGAACCCTGTGGGAGCCTTAGTCTGGCTCTGTGAATCTCAGTGATTAACACTGAACCCTGTGGGAGCCTTAGTCTGGCTCTGTGAGTCTCAGTGATTGACACTGAACCCTGTGGAAGCCTCAGTCTGGCTCTGTGAGTTTCAGTGATTAACACTGAAACCTCTGGGGGCCTTAGTCTGGCTCTGTGAGCCTCAGTGATTAACACTGAACCCTGTGGGAGGCTCAGTCTGGCTCTATGATTAGCACTGAACCCTGTGGGAGGGAGCCTCAGTCTGGCTCAGTGATTAACGCTGAACCCTTTGGGAGCCTCAGTCTGGCTCTGTGATTAACACTGATCTCTGTGGGAGCCTCAGTCTGGCTCAGTGAGTCTCAGTGATTGACGCTAGACCCTATGGGAGCCTCAGTATGACTCTGAGTCTCTGTGATCAACACCGAACCCTGTGGGAGCCTAAGTCTGGCTCTGTGATTAACACTGAACCCTGTGGGAGCCTCAGTCTGGCTCAGTGAGCCTCAGTGATTAACACTGTTCCCTGTGGGAGCCTCAGTCTGGCTTTGTGAGTCACAGTGATTAACACTGCACCCTGTGGGAGCCTCAGTCTGGCTCTGTGAGTCTCAGTGATTGACACTGAACCCTGTGGAAGCCTCAGTCTGGCTCTGTGAGTTTCAGTGATTAACACTGAAACCTCTGGGGGCCTTAGTCTGGCTCTGTGAGCCTCAGTGATTAACACTGAACCCTGTGGGAGGCTCAGTCTGGCTCTATGATTAGCACTGAACCCTGTGGGAGGGAGCCTCAGTCTGGCTCAGTGATTAACGCTGAACCCTTTGGGAGCCTCAGTCTGGCTCTGTGATTAACACTGATCTCTGTGGGAGCCTCAGTCTGGCTCAGTGAGTCTCAGTGATTGACGCTAGACCCTATGGGAGCCTCAGTATGACTCTGAGTCTCTGTGATCAACACCGAACCCTGTGGGAGCCTAAGTCTGGCTCTGTGATTAACACTGAACCCTGTGGGAGCCTCAGTCTGGCTCTGTGATTAACACTGAACTCTGTGGGAGCTTCAGTCTGGCTCAGTGAGTCTCTGTGATCAACACTGAACCCTGTGGGAGCCTTAGTCTGGCTCTGTGAGTCTCAGTGATTAACACTGAACCCTGTGGGGGCCTCAGTCTGGCTCTGTGAGTCTCAGTGATTAACACTGAACCCTGTGGGAGCCTCAGTCTGGCTCAGTGATTAACACTGAACCCTGTGGGAGCCTTAGTCTGGCTCTGTGATTAACACTGAACCCTGTGGGAGCCTCAGTCTGGCTCAGTGAACCTCAGTGATTAACACTGTTCCCTGTGGGAGCCTCAGTCTGGCTCTGTGAGTCTCAGTGATGGACACTGAACCCTGTGGGAGCCTCAGTCTGGCTCTGTGAGCCTCAGTGATTAACACTGAACTCTGTGGGGGCCTCAGTCTGGCTCTATGATTAACACTGAACCCTGTGGGAGCCTCAGTCTGGCTCAGTGAGTCTCAGTGATTAACACTGAACCGTGTGAGAGCCTCAGTCTGGCTCCGTGAGTCTCAGTGATTAACGCTGAACCCTGTGGGAGCCTCAGTCTGGCTCTGTGAGTCTCAGTGATTGACACTGAACCCTGTGGGAGCCTCAGTCTGGCTCAGTGAGCCTCAGTGATTAACACTGAACCCTGTGGGAGCCTCAGTCTGGCTCAGTGAGCCTCAGTGATTAACACTGAACCCTGTGGGAGCCTTAGTCTGGCTCTGTGAATCTCAGTGATTAACACTGAACCCTGTGGGAGCCTTAGTCTGGCTCTGTGAATCTCAGTGATTAACACTGAACCCTGTGGGAGCCTTAGTCTGGCTCTGTGAGTCTCAGTGATTGACACTGAACCCTGTGGAAGCCTCAGTCTGGCTCTGTGAGTTTCAGTGATTAACACTGAAACCTCTGGGGGCCTTAGTCTGGCTCTGTGAGCCTCAGTGATTAACACTGAACCCTGTGGGAGGCTCAGTCTGGCTCTATGATTAGCACTGAACCCTGTGGGAGGGAGCCTCAGTCTGGCTCAGTGATTAACGCTGAACCCTTTGGGAGCCTCAGTCTGGCTCTGTGATTAACACTGATCTCTGTGGGAGCCTCAGTCTGGCTCAGTGAGTCTCAGTGATTGACGCTAGACCCTATGGGAGCCTCAGTATGACTCTGAGTCTCTGTGATCAACACCGAACCCTGTGGGAGCCTAAGTCTGGCTCTGTGATTAACACTGAACCCTGTGGGAGCCTCAGTCTGGCTCTGTGATTAACACTGAACTCTGTGGGAGCCTCAGTCTGGCTCAGTGAGTCTCTGTGATCAACACTGAACCCTGTGGGAGCCTTAGTCTGGCTCTGTGAGTCTCAGTGATTAACACTGAACCCTGTGGGGGCCTCAGTCTGGCTCTGTGAGTCTCAGTGATTAACACTGAACCCTGTGGGAGCCTCAGTCTGGCTCAGTGATTAACACTGAACCCTGTGGGAGCCTTAGTCTGGCTCTGTGATTAACACTGAACCCTGTGGGAGCCTCAGTCTGGCTCAGTGAACCTCAGTGATTAACACTGTTCCCTGTGGGAGCCTCAGTCTGGCTCTGTGAGTCTCAGTGATGGACACTGAACCCTGTGGGAGCCTCAGTCTGGCTCTGTGAGCCTCAGTGATTAACACTGAACTCTGTGGGGGCCTCAGTCTGGCTCTATGATTAACACTGAACCCTGTGGGAGCCTCAGTCTGGCTCAGTGAGTCTCAGTGATTAACACTGAACCGTGTGGGAGCCTCAGTCTGGCTCCGTGAGTCTCAGTGATTAACGCTGAACCCTGTGGGAGCCTCAGTCTGGCTCTGTGAGTCTCAGTGATTGACACTGAACCCTGTGGGAGCCTCAGTCTGGCTCAGTGAGCCTCAGTGATTAACACTGAACCCTGTGGGAGCCTCAGTCTGGCTCAGTGAGCCTCAGTGATTAACACTGAACCCTGTGGGAGCCTTAGTCTGGCTCTGTGAATCTCAGTGATTAACACTGAACCCTGTGGGAGCCTTAGTCTGGCTCTGTGAATCTCAGTGATTAACACTGAACCATGTGGGAGCCTCAGTCTGGCTCAGTGATTAACACTGAACCCTGTGGGAGCCTCAGTCTGGCTCTGTGAGTCTCAGTGATTAACACTGAACCCTGTGGGAGCCTCAGTCTGGCTCTGTGAGCCTCACAACGATGAACACTGAACCCTGTGGGAGCCTCAGTCTGGCTCTGTGAGTCTCTGTGATTGACACTGAACCCTGTGGGAGCCTCAGTCTGGCTCTGTGAGTCTCAGTGATTAACACTGAACCCTGTGGGAGCCTCAGTCTGGCTCTGTGAGTCTCTCTGATTGACACTGAACCCTGTGGGAGCCTCAGTCTGGCTCTGTGATTAACACTTAACCCTGTGGGAGCCTCAGTCTGGCTCTGTGATTAACACTGAACCCTGTGGGAGCCTCAGTCTGGCTCTGTGATTGACACTGAACCCTGTGGGAGCCTCAGTCTGGCTCTGTGATTAACACTGAACCCTGTGGGAGCCTCAGTCTGGCTCTGTGAGTCTCAGTGATTGACACTGAACCTTGTGGGAGCCTCAGTCTGGCTCTGTGAGTCTCAGTGATTAACACTGAACCATGTGGGAGCCTCAGTCTGGCTCTGTGAGTCTCAGTGATTAACACTGAACCCTGTGGGAGCCTCAGTCTGGCTCTGTGAGTTTCTGTGATTGACACTGAACCCTGTGGGAGCCTCAGTCTGGCTCTGTGATTAACACTGAACCCTGTGGGAGCCTCAGTCTGGCTCTGTGATTGACACTGAACCCTGTGGGAGCCTCAGTCTGGCTCTGTGAGTCTCAGTGATTGACACTGAACCTTGTGGGAGCCTCAGTCTGGCTCTGTGAGTCTCAGTGATTAACACTGAACCATGTGGGAGCCTCAGTCTGGCTCTGTGAGTCTCAGTGATCAACACTGAACCCTGTGGGAGCCTTAGTCTGGCTCTGTGATTAACACTGAACTCTGTGGGAGCCTCAGTCTGGCTCTGTGAGTCTCAGTGATTGACACTGAACCTTGTGGGAGCCTCAGTCTGGCTCTGTGAGTCTCAGTGATCAACACTGAACCCTGTGGGAGCCTTAGTCTGGCTCTGTGATTAACACTGAACTCTGTGGGAGCCTCAGTCTGGGTCTGTGAGTCTCAGTGATTGACACTGAACCCTGTGGGAGCATTAGTCTGGCTCTGTGATTAACACTGAACCCTGTGGGAGCCTCAGTCTGGCTCTGTGAGCCTCAGTGATTAACACTGAACCCTGTGGGAGCCTTAGTCTGGCTCTGTGATTAACGCTGAACCCTGTGGGAGCCTCAGTCTGGCTCTGTGAGTCTCAGTGATTAACACTGAACCCTGTGGGAGCCTCAGTCTGGCTCTGTGAGTCTCAGTGATTGACACTGAACCCTGTGGGAGCCTAAGTCTGGCTCTGTGAGTCTCAGTGATTAACACTGAACCCTGTGGGAGCCTCAGTCTGGCTCTGTGAGTCTCTGTGATTAACACTGAACCCTGTGGGAGCCTTAGTCTGGCTCTGTGATTAACACTGAACCCTGTGGGAGCCTCAGTCTGACTCAGTGATTAACACTGAACCCTGTGGGAGCCTCAGTCTGACTCAGTGATTGACACTGAACCCTGTAGGAGCCGCAGTCTGGCTCAGTGATTAACACTGAACCCTGTGGGAGCCTCAATCTGACTCAGTGATTAACACTGAACCCTGTGGGAGCCTCAGTCTGGCTCTGTGAGTCTCGGTGATTGACACTGAACCCTGTGGGAGCCTCAGTCTGGCTCTGTGAGTCTCAGTGATTAACACTGAACCCTGTGGGAGCCTTAGTCTGGCTCTGTGATTAACACTGAACCCTGTGGGAGCCTCAGTCTGGCTCTGTGAGTCTCAGTGATTAACACTGAACCCTGTGGGAGCCTTAGTCTGGCTCTGTGAGTCTCAGTGATTAACACTGAACCCTGTGGGAGCCTTAGTCTGGCTCTGTGAGTCTCAGTGATTGACACTGAACCCTGTGGGAGCCTTAGTCTGGCTCTGTGATTAACACTGAACCCTGTGGGAGCCTCAGTCTGGCTCTGTGAGTCTCAGTGATTAACACTGAACCCTGTGGGAGCCTCAATCTGACTCTGTGAGTCTCAGTGATTAACACTGAACCCTGTGGGAGCCTCAGTCTGGCTCTGTGAGTCTCAGTGATTAACACTGAACCCTGTGGGAGCCTTAGTCTGGCTCTGTGAGTCTCAGTGATTGACACTGAACCCTGTGGGAGCCTCAGTCTGGCTCTGTGATTAACACTGAACCCTGTGGGAGCCTCAGTCTGGCTCTGTGATTAACACTGAACCCTGTGGGAGCCTCAGTCTGGCTCAGTGATTAACACTGAACCCTGTGGGAGCCTCAGTCTGGCTCTGTGAGTCTCAGTGATTAACACTGAACCCTGTGGGAGCCTTAGTCTGGCTCTGTGAGTCTCAGTGATTGACACTGAACCCTGTGGGAGCCTCAGTCTGGCTCTGTGAGTCTCAGTGATTAACACTGAACCCTGTGGGAGCCTCAGTCTGGCTCTGTGAGTCTCAGTGATTAACACTGAACCCTGTGGGAGCCTCAGTCTGGCTCTGTGAGTCTCAGTGATTAACACTGAACCCTGTGGGAGCCTCAGTCTGGCTCTGTGAGTCTCAGTGATTAACACTGAACCCTGTGGGAGCCTCAGTCTGGCTCCGTGAGTCTCAGTGATTAACACTGAACCCTGTGGGAGCCTCAGTCTGGCTCTGTGAGTCTCAGTGATTAACACTGAACCGTGTGGGAGCCTCAGTCTGGCTCCGTGAGTCTCAGTGATTAACACTGAACCCTGTGGGAGCCTTAGTCTGGCTCTGTGAGTCTCTGTGATTAACACTGAACCCTGTGGGAGCCTTAGTCTGGCTCTGTGATTAACACTGAACCCTGTGGGAGCCTCAGTCTGGCTCTGTGATTAACACTGAACCCTGTGGGAGCCTCAGTCTGGCTCTGTGATTGACACTGAACCCTGTGGGAGCCTCAGTCTGGCTCTGTGATTGACACTGAACCCTGTGGGAGCCTTAGTCTGGCTCTGTGATTAACACTGAACTCTGTGGGAGCCTCAGTCTGGCTCTGTGAGTCTCACAGCGATGAATACATCTGAGTTTAAATGCCCCGGCGGTCACGTGGCGTCTGTATCCGTGCGCGGGTGCTGCGGCTAAATAAATAATTAATCAGCGCCAAACAACGGCCCCCCCGCTCCGCCATTGTTGGGATTACTTTTTTTGTAGAGATTTTTTTGCGGTTTTTTTTCAATTTTTGAAACAAAACAACTTCCGGCGTTCGCGGGACCAACGCGCGAACGTTCGACTGACGTTGCCGATGTTTAAAATAACGTAAAAATGTGAAAAAAAAAATCACGCGAGATTTTAAAGGGTTGGAGGAAACAATCCCATTGACCGCCGCACTGCTTTTTGTTTCGCGCGGAGGGAGCCGATTCGCATTTTTCAGAACCATCCGCCCCTACCTCTTACCCCATTCAAGCCCGTGCATTTGAATGGGGGGGGGGGTGGAGGGGTGGTTACTCCGCGGGTGGTGATGCGGCCCAGGGTGGTGATGCGGTTCGACCCCCCCCCCATCCCTCACAGCAATCTCCCCCTCCCCTCCCCCACCACGACTACCTCACAAACCGTTATCGTTCGCACGATCCCATTGGTTGCTTCAGTCACGTGCCCCCTCGTTGGACCAATCGGGAGTCGCCGTTGTCTTCCCCCCCCTCCCGCACATTATTTTCGCGCCTTATTTTGAATCTCATTTACATATCCAGCCCACCCCCCCCCCGCCTCTAGTCGCCCCTCCCCCCTCCTTTGACTTACATGGGTCCAGAAGGGGTATCCCCCCCCCCACTCACCCCTCCCCCGTCACCTTCCCCCGCTCCCCCCTCCCCTCATTCCCTCTATCCACCAATCACAGGCGGCGGTGGCGAATTTCCGGAAGATCCCCCCCTTCACCCCTCCCCCCTCCATTGACTAACACTGAGCCAGGAGGGGTACCCCCCCCCTCCCCCTCATTAACCACCTCCCCCTATCTCCCCCCCCCCCGCCGTCTACCGACCAATCAAACGCGGCGGTTGCGATCTTCCGGAAGATCCCTCCCCCTCCCAACCGTGCCCCTCCCCCTCCCGTTGACTTACACGGAGCCCACCCCACCCCTCCCCTTTACTTCCGCACTACCGACCAATCAAACGCGGCGGTTGCGATCTTCCGGAAGACGGTGCCCGCGTTTTAGCGCTCGCGCCGTGCGTTTGTGGGCGGGGTTTAGGGGGTGGGGGCTGTGGGGGATAGTGTGGGGGGGGGGGAGGGGCTGGGCTATATAAGCTCGGGCGCGTTGCCCCCGCTCCCCTCAGAAGGAGTTTGGGGGGTGATGGTGAAGGTGGTGAGGCGGTGAGGCGCTGCTGGTGGTGAGGGTGGTGAGGGTGGTGAGGCGCTGCTGGTGGTGAGGAGCTGGTGGTGGTGGTGGTGAGGGTGGTGGTGAGGAGGAGGATTGATCGTCATGACTCCGTTGTTTACGACGTGAGGGGGAAACCCGCGAAAAAGCCAATTAATTAGCGTGCTCACTGAGGGGGGGGGGGGTGGGGAGATAGTTTTTTTTAAATTATTTTTAAAGTGTGCAGATTTTATTAATTTAATCTTTTTAAACACGAGAAAGGGGGGCTGCTGTGTTTTTTTTGGGGGGGGCTTACCCTACAGAATCGATGCGCGTTCGATTAGTTTGCTTGATGGTGAGAGGATACATTTGTTAAACCCCTACACACACCACACACACCACCACCACCAGTTCCCCTATTGTCTTTAAGAGGCTGTAGGATTGAACCCATATCGATAGTGGGGTTGGGGGAGTGGTGTAAGAGGAGGGTTATAGGGTCACGTTAAAAAAAAACAAATTTAACCTTCAATTTTTTATAAATCGTTCATTCAACATTTTTTTTTGCAACCTTACATTTTTTATAATTCGCTTATTAAACATTTTGTTAACCTTATTATTTTAATAATTCGCTCATTCAACCTTTTTTGTAACCTTACATTTTTTTTTTTGAATTCGTTCATTCAAAATTTCGTTTTGCAACCTTACATTTATTTTTTGTTAATATAAATTCCCTCATTCGACCAAAGAAACATTTTTCGCCTTGGTCGTGCGCATTCCCTCCCCCTTCCCCTATGACATTGTCGCCGAATCTTTTCGCGCCGCCCACTTTTTCTAATTTTTAATGGACTTTGAAGCAAACGCCTCCACCAAAAATGCCTTCGCCACGTTCAAGAAAGAACCTGCAGCCTCCTCAGCCTCCTCCTCCGCCACCGCCTATCGTAAGTTTACATTTTTGGTTATTATATTAAATAAGAAACTAAAAAAAATATTATCCATATCCGATGTTTATTCACGTGAAAGTTTTAATAACAAAAAAATGTGGGTGTTTTTTGCACTCGCTACTAACAGCACTTGCCCCTACAGCCCTGCTAGAGGCTACCTGGGGGAGCTTTGTCTGTGTGTGGTGTGTGTAGTACATAGACACTGCTGCTACTAACAGCACTTGCCCCTACAGGCCTGCTAGAGGCTACCTGGGGGATCTTTGTCTGTGTGGTGTGTGTG
>NW_027621806.1:15000-20000 GCF_964198595.1 Lampetra fluviatilis | reverse complement strand
GGTGGTGGTGGTGATGGTGGTGGTGATGGTGATGATGATGGTGGTGATGGGTGATGGTGGTGGTGATGGTGGTGGTGGTGATGGTGATGATGATGGTGGTGATGGTGATGGTGATGATGATGGTGGTGATGATGGTGATGGTGGTGGTTGGTGATGGTGGTGATGGTGGTGGTGGTGGTGATGGTGGTGGTGTGGTGTGGTGGTGATGGTGGTGGTGGTGATGGTGGTGATGGTGGTGGTGGTGGTGATGGTGATGGTGGTGGTGATGATGGATGGTGGGTGATGGTGGTGATGGTGGTGGTGGTGGGTGGTGATGGTGGTGATGGTGGTGATGGTGATGGTGGTGATGGTGATGGTGGTGATGGTGTGGTGGATGATGGTGGTGATGGTGGTGGTGATGGTGGTGATGGTGGTGGTGATGGTGGTGATGGTGGTGGTGGTGTGATGGTGGTGATGGTGATGGTGGTGATGGTGGTGGTGGTGATGGTGGTGATGGTGGTGATGGTGGGTGATGGTGGTGATGGTGGTGGTGGTGATGGTGGTGATGGTGGTGGTGGTGTGGTGGATGGTGGGTGGTGGTGGTGGTGGTGATGATTGGTGGTGATGGTGGTGATGGTGGTGATGGTGGTGGTGGTGGTGGTGGTGATGGTGGTGTGGTGGATGGTGGTGATGGTGGTGATGGTGGTGGTGATGGTGGTGGTGATGGTGGTGGTGATGGTGGTGGTGGTGGTGGTGATGGTGGTGATGGTGGTGGGTGGTGGTGATGTGGGTGATGGTGGGTGATGGTGGTGGTGGTGAGGGTGGTGATGGTGGTGATGGTGGTGATGGTGGTGGTGGTGGTGGTGATGGTGGTGAGTGTGGTGTGGTGGTGGTGGTGGTGGTGGTGATGGTGGTGATGGTGATGGTGGTGGTGGTGGTGATGGGGTGGTGGTGGTGGTGGTGGTGGTGTGGTGGTGGTGGTGATGGTGGTGATGGTGGTGGTGATGGGGGTGGTGGTGTGGTGGTGATGGTGGTGGTGGTGGTGGTGGTGATGGTGGTGATGGTGGTGATGGTGGTGATGGGGTGGTGAGGTGGTGATGGTGGTGATGGTGGTGATGGTGGTGGTGTGTGGTGGTGGTGGGTGGTGATGGTGGTGATGATGGTGATGGTGGTGGATGGTGGTGGTGATGTGGTGATGGGGTGATGGTGGTGGTGGTGGTGGTGATGGTGGTGATGGTGGTGGTGGTGGTGGTGTTGGTGGTGATGGGTGGTGGGTGGTGGTGGTGGTGGTGATGTGGTGGTGTGTGGTGATGGTGGTGATGGTGGTGGTGATGGTGGGTGGTGGTGATGGTGGGTGATGGTGGTGATGGTGGTGGTGATGGTGGGGTGATGGTGGTGATGGTGGTGGTGGTGGTGGTGGTGGTGATGTGGTGATGGTGGGGTGATGGTGGTGATGGTGGTGATGGGTTGTGGTGATGGTGGTGGTGATGGTGGTGATGGTGGTGGTGGTGGTGGTTGGTGGGTGGGTGGTGGTGGTGGTGGTGATGGGGTGGGTGGATGGTGGTGATGGTGGTGATGGTGGTGGTGGTGGTGATGGTGGTGATGGTGGTGATGTGGTGGTGGTGGTGGTGGTGGTGGTGGGTGGTGGTGATGGTGGTGGTGATGGTGGTGGGGTGGTGTGTGGTGGTGATGGTGGTGGTGGTGGTGGTGATGGTGGTGGGGGTTGGTGGGTGGTGATGGTGGTGATGGTGGTGGTGGTGGTGATGGTGGTGATGGTGGTGGTGGTGGTGGTGATGTGGTGATGGGTGGTGGTGATGGTGATGGTGGTGGTGTGATGGTGATGGTGGTGGTGATGGTGGTGGATGGTGGTGATGGTGGTGATGGTGGTGTGATGGTGGTGTGGTGATGATGGTGGGTGGTGGTGATGATGGTGGTGGTGTGATGATGGTGGTGATGGTGGTGGTGATGGTGGTGATGATGGTGGTGGTGATGGTGGTGTGTGGTGATGATGGTGGTGGTGGTGAGTGGTGGTGTGATGGTGGTGGTGATGGTGATTGATGGTGGTGGTGATGGTGGTGATGGTGATGATGGTGGTGGTGGTGGTGATGGTGGTGGTGATGGTGGTGAGTGGTGATGATGGTGATTATGATGATGTGATGGTGATGAGTGATCGGTATGGTGATTATTTAGGGTGGTGGTTGATGGTGATGATGGTGATGATAGGTGATGGTGGTGAGATTGATGATGATGCTGTTGATGGTGATGATGCTGGTAGATGATAGCTTGTAGGTGATGATGGTGGTTGATGATGAGTGATTGAGATTGGTGGTGATTGATGGTGATGATCTGATGATATGAGCTGGTGGTGGTGATGGTGTGATGGTGATTATGGTGGTATGATGGTGATGGTGATGATGATGGTGTGATGATGTTAGTGATGATGATGTGATGGTGGTGATGTGGTGGTGATGGTGGTGATGATGATGAGTGAGCATGATGATGGTGATTGATGGTGATGGTGATGATGGTGATGTGGTGGTGATGTATGATGGTGGTGATGATGGTGATGATAGTTGGTGATGATGGTGATTGGTGATGATGATTTGATGATGGTGGATGGTGGTGGATGATGATGGTGGATCTGTGATGATGATGATGGTTATGATGGTGATGTTGATGGTGATGATGGTGGTGGTGATGATGGTGATGTGATGATGGTGATGATGAGTGATGGTGGTGGTGGTGATGTATGTGGTGATGATTATGATGATTGATGATGAGGTGATGGTGGTGATGGTGGTGGTGATGGTGGTGATGATGGTGTTGATGGTGGTGATGGTGCATGATTGATGATGGTGATGATGGTGATGATGATGGATAGATGGTAGGTGGTGATGATGGTGGTGGTGGTGGTGGTGATGGTGTTGATGATGGTGGTGGTGATGGTGATGATGGTGGTGGTGATGGTGGTGGTGGTGATGGTGGTGGTGGTGATGGTGGATGATGTGATGGTGGGTGGTGATGGTGATGATGGTGGTGGTGATGGTGGTGGTGGTGTTTGTTGATGATGAGTGCATGGTTGATGGTGGTGGTGATGGTGGTGATGATGGTTGGTGGTGGTGGTGATGGTGGTGATGATGGATGTGGTGATGGTGATGATTGGTGGTGGTGGTGATGGTGGTGGTGGTGGTGAGGTGATGTGGCTTGAGTGTGATGGTGATGGTGGTGGTGGTGGTGGTGGTGGTGGGTGATGGTGGTGGGTGGTGGTGGTGGTGATGTGATGGTGGTGGTGTGGTGATGGTGGTGGTGGTGGTGGTGGTGATGATGGTGGTGGTGATGGTGATGTGTGTGGTGGTGATGTGATGATGGTGGTGGTGATGGTGATGGTGGTGGTGGTGATGGTGATGGTGGTGATGGTGGTGATGGTGGTGAGGTGGTGGTGGTGGTGGTGATGGTGGTGATGGTGGTGGTTGATGGTGATGATGGATGGTGGTGATGGTGGTGGTGGTGAGTGGGTGATGGTGGTGATGGTGGTGGTGGGTGGTGGTGATGAGTGATGGTGATGGTGGTGGTTGATGGTGATGGTGTGTGATGGTGGTGATGGCTGGTGATGGTGATTGTGGTTATGATGGTGGTGGTGGTGATGGTGGTGGTGATGGTGGTGATGTGGTGATGGTGGTGATGGTGTGGTGATGATGGTGATGGTGGTAGGTGATCGATGGTGGTGATGATGGTGATGGTGGTGATGGTGATCGGTGGTGATGGTGATGGTGATGATGAGGTGATGTTGGTGATGATGGTGTGATGGTGATGATGATGGTGGTGGTGATGGTGTGATGGTGATGATGTGGTGATGGTGGTGATGGTGGTGGTGATGGTAGGTGATGAGTGGTGATGGCTGGTGATGTGATGAGTGATGATGCTGATGGTGGTGGTGATGGTGGTGGCTGGTGTGGTGATGGTGGTGATGGTGGTGATGGTGGTGATGATGGTGATGATGGTGGTGATGGTGGTGATGAGGTGGGATGGGTGATGGTGGTGGTGATGGTGATGGGTGGTGATGGTGAGTGATGGTGATGATGGTGATGGTGGTGATGATGTGGTGATGGATGGTGAGTGGTGATGTGATGATGGTGATGTTGGTGATGATGGTGATGGTGGTGATGATAGGTGATGGTGGTGGTGATGGATGGTGATGGTGGTGGAATGGTGCTGTGGTGATGATGGTGATGGTGGTGGATGCTGGTGATGAGGTGGATGGTGGTGTGGTGTGATGGTGGTGATGGTGATGGAGGTGATGGGTGGTGATGTGGTGATGGATGGTGATGATGGATGGTGAGTGATGGTGGTGGTGATGGTGGTGATGGTGGTGATGATGGTGAGTGGTGATGATGGTGGTGGATGATGATGCGATGGTGTGGTGATGTGAGTGATGATGGTGATGATGAGATGATGGTGAGGTGGATTATGATGAGTGATGGTGGTGAGATGTTGATGATGGTGGTGGAGTGGTGGTGGTGATGGTGATGGTGGTGATGATGGTGGTGGTGATGGTGGTGGTGATGGTGGTGGTGGTGATGATGGTGGTGATGGTGGTGATGGTGGTGATGGTGGTGGTGGTGATGGTGATGGTGGTGATGGTGTGGTGGTGATGGTGGTGTGATGGTGATGGTGGTGATGGTGGTGGTGAGGTGATGATGGTGGTGATGGTGGTGGTGATGGTGGTGGTGGTGATGGTGGTGGTGATGTTGTGATGGTGGTGATGGTGTGATGATGGTGGTGGATGTGGTGGTGATGGTGGTGATGATGGATGATGGTGATGGTGGTGGTGAGTCGATGTTGGTGATGGTGGTGTGGTGATGGTGTGGTGTGGTGGTGGTGATGGTGGTGATGGTGATGATGATGGTGATGTGTGTGGTAGTGATGGTGAGTGATGATGAGTGATGGTGGTGATGATGTGATGATGATGGTGATGATAGGTGGTGATGAGTGTGATGGATGGTGGTGATTGTGATGATGAT
>NW_027621805.1:47500-62913 GCF_964198595.1 Lampetra fluviatilis | reverse complement strand
AGTGAGTGGGTGACTGAGTGACTCAGTGGGTGAGTGGGTGACTGACTGGGTGGGTGGGTGACTGACTGGGTGGGTGAGTGACTGAGTGACTGAGTGAGTGAGTGGGTGAGTGACTGAGTGACTGACTGGGTGATTGAGTGGGTGAGTGACTGAGTGGGTGGGTGACTGAGTGACTGAGTGGGTGACTGAGTGAGTGACTGGGTGAGTGAGTGACTGGGTGGGTGAGTGAGTGAGTGACTGAGTGAGTGAGTGGGTGAGTGAGTGACTGAGTGGGTGGGTCACTGAGACCCACTGAGTGAGTGACTGAGTGGGTGACTGAGTGACTCAGTGGGTGAGTGGGTGACTGACTGGGTGGGTGAGTGACTGAGTGACTGAGTGAGTGGGTGAGTGAGTGACTGAGTGGGTGACTGAGTGAGTGACTGGGTGAGTGAGTGGCTGAGTGAGTGGGTGGGTGAGTCAGTGACTGGGTGGGTGAGTGAGTGACTGGGTGGGTGGGTGAGTGGGTGATTGACTGAGTGAGTGAGTGGGTGAGTGAGTGACTGAGTGGGTGACTGAGTGAGTGACTGGGTGAGTGAGTGGCTGAGTGAGTGGGTGGGTGAGTGAGTGACTGGGTGGGTGAGTGAGTGACTGGGTGGGTGGGTGAGTGGGTGAGTGACTGAGTGAGTGAGTGGGTGAGTGAGTGACTGAGTGGGTGGGTCACTGAGACCCACTGAGTGGGTGAGTGACTGAGTGAGTGGGTGGGTGGGTGAGTGAGTGAGTGAGTGGGTGGGTGAGTGGGTGGGTGAGTGGGTGGGTGGGTGGGTGAGTGAGTGGGTGGATGGGTGGGTGAGTGGGTGGATGGGTGGGTGAGTGGGTGGATGGGTGGATGAGTGGGTGGATGGGTGGGTGAGTGGGTGGATGGGTGAGTGAGTGGGTGGGTGGGTGAGTGGATGGGTGAGTGAGTGAGTGAGTGGGTGGGTGAGTGAGTGAGTGGGTGGGTGGTTGAGTGGGTGGGTGAGTGAGTGAGTGGGGTGAGTGAGTGGGTGAGGTGAGTGGGTGGGTGAGTGGGTGGGTGAGTGAGTGGGTTGGTGGGTGGGTGAGTGGGTGGGGTGGGTGGATGAGTGGGTGGGTGAGTGGGTGGGTGGGTGAGTGGGTGGGGTGAGTGAGTGGGTGGGTGAGTGGGTGGGGTGAGTGAGTGGGTGGGTGAGTGGGTGGGGTGAGTGAGTGGGTGGGTGAGTGGGTGGGTGGGTGAT
This sequence comes from Lampetra fluviatilis, assembly GCF_964198595.1. Classification (NCBI taxonomy): domain Eukaryota; kingdom Metazoa; phylum Chordata; class Hyperoartia; order Petromyzontiformes; family Petromyzontidae; genus Lampetra; species Lampetra fluviatilis. The sequence goes on along the minus strand of NW_027621805.1, from coordinate 61,681 downwards.
TGAGTGACTGAGTGGGTGATTGAGTGACTGAGTGGGTGAGTGAGTGGGTGGGTGGGTGAGTGGGTGGGGTGAGTGAGTGACTGAGTGGGTGAGTGATTGAGTGACTGAGTGAGTGACTGAGTGGGTGAGTGGGTGATTGAGTGACTGAGTGGATGAGTGGGTGACTGAGTGGGTGGGTGAGTGACTGAGTGGGTGATTGAGTGACTGAGTGGGTGATTGAGTGACTGAGTGGGTGAGTGAGTGACCGAGTGACCGAGTGAATGGGTGGGTGAGTGACTGAGTGGGTGAGTGCGTGACTGAGTGGGTGGGTGACTGAGACCCACTGAGTGAGTGACAGAGTGAGTGGGGTGAGTGACTGAGTGAGTGGGTGACTGAGTGACTCAGTGGGTGAGTGGGTGACTGACTGGGTGGGGTGAGTGACTGAGTGACTGAGTGAGTGGGTGAGTGACTGAGTGACTGACTGGGTGACTGGGTGAGTGACTGAGTGGGTGGGTGACTGAGTGTGTGGGTGACTGAGTGACTGAGTGGGTGACTGAGTGAGTGACTGGGTGAGTGAGTGGCTGAGTGAGTGGGGTGGGTGAGTGAGTGACTGGGTGGGTGGGTGAGTGACTGAGTGAGTGAGTGGGGTGAGTGAGTGACTGAGTGGGTGGGTCACTGAGACCCACTGAGTGAGTGACTGAGTGGGTGAGTGACTGAGTGAGTGGGTGACTGAGTGACTCAGTGGGTAACTGAGTGGGTGGGTGAGTGAGTGACTCACTGAGTGGGTGGGTGAGTGGGTGAGTGAGTGACTGAGTGACTGACTGGGTGACTGAGTGAGTGGGTGAGTGGGTGGGTGAGTGGGTGAGTGACTGAGTGGGTGAGTGGGTTACTGAGTGACTCAGTGGGTGACTGAGTGACTGAGTGGGTGAGTGAGTGGGTGAGTGACTGAGTGGGTGAGTGAGTGGGTGAGTGAGTGAGTGGGTTAGTGACTGAGTGGGTGACTGAGTGAGTGAGTGGGTGAGTGAATGGGTGAGTGAGTGACTGAGTGGGTGAGTGAGTGAGTAGGTGATTGACTGAGTGAGTGAGTGGGCGACTGAGTGAGTGGGTGAGTGACTGACTGAGTGAGTGGGTGACTGAGTGAGTGGGTGAGTGACTGAGTGAGTGGGTGAGTGACTGACTGAGTGGATGAGAGTGACTGAGTGGGTCAGTGCGTGACTGAGTGACTGACTGGGTGACTGAGTGGGTGAGTGACTGAGTGGGGTGGGGTGACTGAGTGACTGAGTGGGTGACTGAGTGAGTGACTGGGTGAGTGAGTGACTGGGTGGGTGGGTGAGTGGGTGAGTGACTGAGTGAGTGAGTGGGTGAGTGAGTGACTGAGTGGGTGGGTCACTGAGACCCACTGAGTGAGTGACTGAGTGGGTGAGTGACTGAGTGAGTGGGTGACTGAGTGACTCAGTGGGTGAGTGGGTGACTGACTGGGTGGGTGAGTGACTGAGTGAGTGGGTGAGTGACTGAGTGGGTGACTGAGTGAGTGACTGGGTGTGTGAGTGGCTGAGTGAGTGGGTGGGTGAGTCAGTGACTGGGTGGGTGAGTGAGTGTCTGGGTGGGTGGGTGAGTGGGTGAGTGACTGAGTGAGTGAGTGGGTGAGTGAGTGACTGAGTGGGTGACTGAGTGAGTGACTGGGTGAGTGAGTGGCTGAGTGAGTGGGTGGGTGAGTGAGTGACTGTGTGGGTGAGTGAGTGAGTGACTGGGTGGGTGGGGTGAGTGGGTGAGTGACTGAGTGAGTGAGTGGGGTGAGTGAGTGACTGAGTGGGTGGGTCACTGAGACCCACTGAGTGGGTGAGTGACTGAGTGAGTGGGTGGGTGAGTGAGTGGGTGGGTGAGTGGGTGGGTGGGTGGGTGAGTGAGTGAGTGAGTGGGTGTGGTGAGTGGCTGGGTGGGTGAGTGGGTGGATGGGTGGGTGGGTGAGTGGGTGGATGGGTGAGTGAGTGGGTGGGTGAGTGGATGGGTGAGTGAGTGGGTGGGTGAGTGAGTGAGTGAGTGGGTGGGTGAGTGGGTGGGTGAGTGAGTGGGTGAGTGAGTGGGTGAGGTGAGTGGGTGGGTGAGTGGGTGGGTGAGTGAGTGGGTTGGTGGGTGGGTGAGTGGGTGGGTGGATGAGTGGGTGGGTGAGTGGGTGGGTGAGTGGGTGGGGTGAGTGAGTGGGTGGGTGAGTGGGTGAGGTGAGTGAGTGGGTGGGTGAGTGGGTGGGTGGGTGATTGAGTGACTGAGTGGGTGATTGAGTGACTGAGTGGGTGAGTGAGTGGGTGGGTGGGTGAGTGGGTGGGGTGAGTGAGTGAGTGACTGAGTGGGTGAGTGATTGAGTGACTGAGTGAGTGACTGAGTGGGTGAGTGGGTGATTGAGTGACTGAGTGGATGAGTGAGTGACTGCGTGGGTGGGTGAGTGACTGAGTGGGTGATTGAGTGACTGAGTGGGTGATTGAGTGAGTGAGTGACCGAGTGACCGAGTGAGTGGGTGGGTGAGTGACTGAGTGGGTGAGTGCGTGACTGAGTGGGTGGGTGACTGAGACCCACTGAGTGAGTGACAGAGTGAGTGGGTGAGTGACTGAGTGAGTGGGTGACTGAGTGACTCAGTGGGTGAGTGGGTGACTGACTGGGTGGGTGAGTGACTGAGTGACTGAGTGAGTGGGTGAGTGACTGAGTGACTGACTGGGTGACTGGGTGAGTGACTGAGTGGGTGGGTGACTGAGTGTGTGGGTGACTGAGTGAATTAGTGGGTGACTGAGTGAGTGACTGGGTGAGTGAGTGGCTGAGTGAGTGGGTGGGTGAGTGAGTGACTGGGTGGGTGGGTGAGTGACTGAGTGAGTGAGTGGGTGAGTGAGTGACTGAGTGGGTGGGTCACTGAGACCCACTGAGTGAGTGACTGAGTGGGTGAGTGACTGAGTGAGTGGGTGACTGAGTGACTCAGTGGGTAACTGAGTGGGTGGGTGAGTGAGTGACTCACTGAGTGGGGTGAGTGGGTGAGTGAGTGAGTGAGTGGGTGGGTGAGTGGGTGGGTGGGTGAGTGACTGAGTGACTGACTGAGTGGGTGGGTGAGTGACTGAGTGAGTGGGTGAGTGGGTGGGTGAGTGGGTGAGTGAGTGACTGGGTGACTGACTGGGTGACTGAGTGGGTGAGTGAGTGGGTGAGTGACTGAGTGGGTGGGTGACTGAGTGAGTGGGTGACTGAGTGACTCAGTGGGTGACTGAGTGACTGAGTGGGTGACTGAGTGAGTGGGTGAGTGAGTGAATGGGTGAGTGAGTGACTGAGTGGGTGAGTGAGTGAGTGAGTAGGTGAGTGACTGAGTGAGTGGGTGGGTGATTGACTGAGTGAGTGAGTGAGTGGGTGACTGAGTGAGTGGGTGAGTGACTGACTGAGTGAGTGGGTGAGTGGGTGACTGAGTGAGTGGGTGAGTGACTGAGTGAGTGACTGAGTGACTGACTGAGTGGATGAGAGTGAATGAGTGGGTCAGTGCGTGACTGAGTGACTGAGTGGGTGGGTGGGTGACTGAGTCCCACTGAATGAGTGACTGAGTGAGTGGGTGAGTGACTGAGTGGGTGAGTTAGTGAGTGGGTGAGTGAGCGGGTGAGTGAGTGACTGACTGAGTGGGTGGGTGAGTGACTGAGTGAGTGACTGACTGAGTGGGTGAGTGACTGACTGACTGAGTGGGTGACTGAGTGAGTGGGTGGGTGAGTGAATGGGTGAGTGACTGACTGAGTGACTGAGTAAGTGGGGTGACTGAGTGAGTGACTGAGTGAGTGGGTGGGTGAGTGACTGTGTGGGTGAGTGACTGAGTGAGTGGGTGAGTGACTGACTGACTGACTGAGTGAGTGACTGACTGAGTGAGTGGGTGAGTGACTGACTGAGTGACTGAGTGGGTGACTGAGTGAGTGGGTGAGTGACTGACTGAGTGACTGAGTGGGTGACTGAGTGAGTGAGTGGGTGACTGAGTGAGTGGGTGACTGAGTGAGTGGGTGACTGACTGAGTGGGTGACTGAGTGAGTGAGTGGGTGAGTGACTGACTGAGTGACTGAGTGGGTGACTGAGTGAGTGGGTGAGTTAGTGAGTGGGTGAGTTAGTGAGTGGGTGACTGAGTGAGTGGGTGACTGAGTGAGTGGGTGACTGAGTGACTGAGTGGGTGACTGAGTGAGTGGGTGACTGAGTGAGTGAGTTAATGGGTGACTAAGTGAGTGGGTGAGTGACTGACTGAGTGAGTGGGTGACTGAGTGAGTGGGTGGGTGATGCGTTGTTGATTCAACGCTTAGCCGATCCCACGCGTTGTCGATTCTAAAGATTATCGACTTAAGCATTGTCGATTCCAATCAGTATCGATTCCACTCGTCGATTACAAATGTGATATATTTCACGATTTAAAGATGCGATTTAGTTGAACATTTGATTCAAGAATCGATCCGCGTGTGGCTGTACCGTGTTCGGAATCACGGATGTTGGATGTAAATCGATTGTTGGATCGATTCTCGTTGAAACCGATGGCGTCGGGAATCGAGTCGCTGGCGGCTGCGGTCTCCATGGAGACGCTGCGCGTGACGTCACGGCAAGATGGCGGCAGAGGAGCAGTGCGGTGAGTGACCTGGGGTGAGGGCGTTGGTGAGGGTGGTGAGGGTGGTGGTGAGGGTGGTGGTGAGGGTGGTGGTGAGGGTGGTGGTGAGGGTGGTGGTGAGGGTGGTGGTGATGGTGGTGAGGGTGGTGAGGGTGGTGGTGAGGGTGGTGTGGGTGGTGGTGAGGGTGGTGAGGGTGGTGGTGAGGGTGGTGAGGGTGGTGGTGAGGGTGGTGGTGAGGGTGGTGGTGATGGTGGTGAGGGTGGTGAGGGTGGTGGTGAGGGTGGTGTGGGTGGTGGTGAGGGTGGTGAGGGTGGTGAGGGTGGTGAGGGTGGTGGTGAGGGTGGTGGTGAGGGTGGTGATGGTGGTGAGGGTGGTGAGGGGTGGTGGTGAGGGTGGTGATGGTGGTGAGGGTGGTGAGGGTGGTGAGGGTGGTGGTGAGGGTGGTGGTGAGGGTGGTGGTGAGGGTGGTGGTGAGGGTGGTGGTGAGGGTGGTGAGGGTGGTGAGGGTGGTGGTGATGGTGGTGAGGGTGGTGAGGGTGGTGGTGAGGGTGGTGTGGGTGGTGGTGAGGGTGGTGAGGGTGGTGGTGAGGGTGGTGAGGGTGGTGGTGAGGGTGGTGGTGAGGGTGGTGGTGATGGTGGTGAGGGTGGTGAGGGTGGTGGTGAGGGTGGTGTGGGTGGTGGTGAGGGTGGTGAGGGTGGTGGTGAGGGTGGTGAGGGTGGTGGTGAGGGTGGTGGTGAGGGGTGGTGGTGAGGGTGGTGAGGGTGGTGAGGGCGGTGGTGGTGAGGGCGGTGGTGAGGGTGGTGAGGGTGGTGGTGAGGGTGGTGAGGGTGGTGGTGATGGTGGTGAGGGTGGTGGTGAGGGTGGTGGTGAGGGTGGTGGTGAGGGTGGTGGTGAGGGTGGTGAGGGTGGTGAGGGTGGTGGTGAGGGTGGTGAGGGTGGTGAGGGTGGTGGTGATGGTGGTGATGGTGGTGAGGGTGGTGGTGAGGGTGGTGGTGAGGGTGGTGGTGAGGGTGGTGAGGGTGGTGAGGGTGGTGAGGGTGGTGGTGATGGTGGTGAGGGTGGTGGTGAGGGTGGTGGTGAGGGGTGGTGAGGGTGGTGAGGGTGGTGAGGGTGGTGGTGAGGGTGGTGAGGGTGGTGAGGGTGGTGGTGATGGTGGTGATGGTGGTGAGGGTGGTGGTGAGGGTGGTGAGGGTGGTGGTGAGGGTGGTGGTGTGGGTGGTGAGGGTGGTGGTGATGGTGGTGATGGTGGTGAGGGTGGTGAGGGTGGTGGTGAGGGTGGTGGTGAGGGTGGTGAGGGTGGTGAGGGTGGTGGTGAGGGTGGTGAGGGTGGTGAGGGTGGTGTGGTGAGGGTGGTGAGGGTGTGGTGGTGAGGGTGGTGGTGAGGGTGGTGGTGAGGGTGGTGAGGGTGGTGGTGAGGGTGGTGAGGGTGGTGGTGAGGGTGGTGTGGGTGGTGGTGTGGGTGGTGAGGGGTGGTGTGGGGTGGTGGTGAGGGTGGTGAGGGTGGTGAGGGTGGTGAGGGTGGTGGTGATGGTGGTGAGGGTGTGGGTGGTGGTGAGGGTGGTGAGGGTGGTGGTGGTGGGTGGTGGAGGGTGGTGGTGAGGGGTGGTGAGGGTGGTGGTGAGGGTGGGTGGGGGGTGGTGAGGGTGGTGAGGGTGGTGGTGATGGTGGTGAGGGTGGTGAGGGTGGTGGTGATGGTGGTGAGGGTGGTGGTGAGGGGTGGTGGTGAGGGTGGTGAGGGTGGTGGTGGGTGGTGTGGGGTGGTGGTGAGGGTGGTGAGGGTGGTGGTGAGGGTGGTGGTGAGGTGGTGGGGTGGTGGTGAGGGTGGTGAGGGTGGTGGTGAGGGTGGTGAGGGTGGTGTGGGTGGTGGTGAGGGTGGTGAGGGTGGTGGTGAGGGTGGTGAGGGTGGTGGTGAGGGTGGTGTGGGTGGTGGTGAGGGTGGTGAGGGTGGTGGTGATGGTGGTGTGGGTGGTGGTGAGGGTGGTGAGGGCGGTGGTGAGGGTGGTGAGGGTGGTGGTGATGGTGGTGTGGGTGGTGGTGAGGGTGGTGAGGGTGGTGAGGGTGGTGAGGGTGGTGGTGGTGGTGGTGTGGGTGGTGGTGAGGGTGGTGAGGGTGGTGAGGGTGGTGGTGAGGGTGGTGTGGGTGGTGGTGAGGGTGGTGAGGGTGGTGGTGAGGGTGGTGAGGGTGGTGGTGAGGGTGGTGTGGGTGGTGGTGAGGGTGGTGAGGGTGGTGGTGAGGGTGGTGTGGGTGGTGGTGAGGGTGGTGAGGGTGGTGGTGATGGTGGTGAGGGTGGTGAGGGTGGTGGTGAGGGTGGTGAGGGTGGTGGTGAGGGTGGTGAGGGTGGTGGTGATGGTGGTGTGGGTGGTGGTGAGGGTGGTGAGGGTGGTGAGGGTGGTGGTGATGGTGGTGTGGATGGTGGTGAGGGTGGTGAGGGTGGTGGTGGTGAGGGTGGTGGTGAGGGTGGTGGTGGTGGTGAGGGTGGTGGTGATGGTGGTGAGGGTGGTGAGGGTGGTGGGGGTGGTGGTGATGGTGGTGAGGGTGGTGAGGGTGGTGGTGAGGGTGGTGTGGGTGGTGAGGGTGGTGGTGAGGGTGGTGTGGGTGGTGAGGGTGGTGGTGATGGTGGTGAGGGTGGTGAGGGTGAGGGTGGTGGTGAGGGTGGTGTGGGTGGTGGTGAGGGTGGTGTGGGTGGTGGTGAGGGTGGTGATGGTGGTGAGGGTGGTGAGGGTGGTGGTGAGGGTGGTGAGGGTGGTGAGGGTGGTGGTGATGGTGGTGAGGGTGGTGAGGGTGGTGGTGAGGGTGGTGTGGGTGGTGAGGGTGGTGGAGGTGGTGGTGATGGTGGTGAGGGTGGTGAGGGTGAGGGTGGTGGTGAGGGTGGTGTGGGTGGTGAGGGTGGTGGTGATGGTGGTGAGGGTGGTGAGGGTGGTGAGGGTGAGGGTGGTGATGAGGGTGGTGTGGGTGGTGGTGAGGGTGGTGTGGGTGGTGGTGAGGGTGGTGATGGTGGTGAGGGTGGTGAGGGTGGTGGTGAGGGTGGTGAGGGTGGTGAGGGTGGTGAGGGTGGTGAGGGTGAGGGTGGTGGTGAGGGTGGTGTGGGTGGTGAGGGTGGTGGTGATGGTGGTGATGGTGGTGAGGGTGGTGAGGGTGTTGGTGAGGGTGGTGAGGGTGGTGGTGAGGGTGGTGATGGTGGTGAGGGTGGTGATGGCGTTGGTGAGGGTGGTGAGGGTGGTGGTGAGGGTGGTGAGGGTGAGGGCGTTGGTGAGGGTGGTGGTGAGGGTGGTGAGGGTGGTGGTGATGGTGGTGAGGGTGGTGAGGGTGAGGGTGGTGGTGGTGGTGAGGGCGGTGGTGGTGAGGGTGGTGGTGAGGGTGGTGAGGGTGGTGGTGGTGGTGATGAGGGTGGTGGTGGTGGTGGTGAGGGCGGTGGTGAGGGTGGTGGTGAGGGTGGTGTGGGTGGTGGTGAGGGTGGTGAGGGTGGTGGTGATGGTGGTGTGGGTGGTGGTGAGGGTGGTGAGGGCGGTGGTGAGGGTGGTGAGGGTGGTGGTGATGGTGGTGTGGGTGGTGGTGAGGGTGGTGAGGGTGGTGAGGGTGGTGAGGGTGGTGGTGATGGTGGTGTGGGTGGTGGTGAGGGTGGTGAGGGTGGTGAGGGTGGTGGTGAGGGTGGTGTGGGTGGTGGTGAGGGTGGTGAGGGTGGTGAGGGTGGTGGTGAGGGTGGTGTGGGTGGTGGTGAGGGTGGTGAGGGTGGTGGTGAGGGTGGTGTGGGTGGTGGTGAGGGTGGTGAGGGTGGTGGTGATGGTGGTGAGGGTGGTGAGGGTGGTGGTGAGGGTGGTGAGGGTGGTGGTGAGGGTGGTGAGGGTGGTGGTGATGGTGGTGTGGGTGGTGGTGAGGGTGGTGAGGGTGGTGAGGGTGGTGGTGATGGTGGTGTGGATGGTGGTGAGGGTGGTGAGGGTGGTGAGGGTGGTGGTGGTGAGGGTGGTGGTGAGGGTGGTGGTGGTGGTGAGGGTGGTGGTGATGGTGGTGAGGGTGGTGAGGGTGGTGGGGGTGGTGGTGATGGTGGTGAGGGTGGTGAGGGTGGTGGTGAGGGTGGTGTGGGTGGTGAGGGTGGTGGTGATGGTGGTGAGGGTGGTGAGGGTGAGGGTGGTGGTGAGGGTGGTGTGGGTGGTGGTGAGGGTGGTGTGGGTGGTGGTGAGGGTGGTGATGGTGGTGAGGGTGGTGAGGGTGGTGGTGAGGGTGGTGAGGGTGGTGAGGGTGGTGGTGATGGTGGTGAGGGTGGTGAGGGTGGTGGTGAGGATGGTGTGGGTGGTGAGGGTGGTGGAGGTGGTGGTGATGGTGGTGAGGGTGGTGAGGGTGAGGGTGGTGGTGAGGGTGGTGTGGGTGGTGAGGGTGGTGGTGAGGGTGGTGAGGGTGGTGAGGGTGAGGGTGGTGATGAGGGTGGTGTGGGTGGTGGTGAGGGTGGTGTGGGTGGTGGTGAGGGTGGTGATGGTGGTGAGGGTGGTGAGGGTGGTGGTGAGGGTGGTGAGGGTGGTGAGGTTGGTGAGGGTGGTGAGGGTGGTGAGGGTGAGGGTGGTGGTGAGGGTGGTGTGGGTGGTGAGGGTGGTGGTGATGGTGGTGATGGTGGTGAGGGTGGTGAGGGTGTTGGTGAGGGTGGTGAGGGTGGTGGTGAGGGTGGTGATGGTGGTGAGGGTGGTGATGGCGTTGGTGAGGGTGGTGAGGGTGGTGGTGAGGGTGGTGAGGGTGAGGGCGTTGGTGAGGGTGGTGGTGAGGGTGGTGAGGGTGGTGGTGATGGTGGTGAGGGTGGTGAGGGTGAGGGTGGTGGTGGTGGTGAGGGCGGTGGTGGTGAGGGTGGTGGTGAGGGTGGTGAGGGTGGTGGTGGTGGTGATGAGGGTGGTGGTGGTGGTGGTGAGGGCGGTGGTGAGGGTGGTGAGGGTGGTGGTGATGGTGGTGTGGGTGGTGGTGAGGGTGGTGTGGGTGGTGGTGAGGGTGGTGAGGGTGGTGGTGATGGTGGTGTGGGTGGTGGTGAGGGTGGTGAGGGCGGTGGTGAGGGTGGTGAGGGTGGTGGTGATGGTGGTGTGGGTGGTGGTGAGGGTGGTGAGGGTGGTGAGGGTGGTGGTGATGGTGGTGTGGGTGGTGGTGAGGGTGGTGAGGGTGGTGAGGGTGGTGGTGGTGAGGGTGGTGAGGGTGGTGAGGGTGAGGGTGGTGGTGAGGGTGGTGTGGGTGGTGAGGGTGGTGGTGAGGGTGGTGGTGGTGAGGGCGGTGGTGGTGAGGGCGGTGGTGGTGAGGGCGGTGGTGGTGGTGGTGAGGGTGGTGGTGGTGGTGAGGGTGGTGGTGGTGGTGAGGGTGGTGGTGGTGAGGGTGGTGGTGGTGAGGGTGGTGGTGGTGGTGATGAGGGTGGTGGTGAGGGTGGTGGTGGTAGTCAGGTTGGTGAGGGCGGTGGTGGTGGTGGTGAGGCCGGTGGTGGTGAGGGCGGTGGTGGTGGTGGTGATGGTGGTGGTGAGGGTGGTGGTGGTGGTGGTGGTGGCGGTGGTGAGGGTGGTGGTGGTGGTGAGGGCGGTGGTGGTGGTGAGTGTGGTGGTGAGTGAGGGTGGTGTGTGAGGGTGGTGGTGAGTGAGGGTGGTGAGTGCTGTGGTGAGTGCGGTGGTGAGGGTGGTGGTGAGGGCGGTGGTGAGTGTACACACACACAGTACACACACAGTACACAGTACACACACACAGTACACACACACAGTACACACACACAGCACACACACAGTACACACACACAGTACACACACACAGTACACACACACAGCACACACACAGTACACACACACAGTACACACACACAGCACACACACAGTACACACACAGTACACACACACAGTACACACACACAGTACACACACAGTACACACAGTACACACACACAGTACACACAGTTTGTTGATGTCTACCTCTCCCCCCCCCCCCCCCCAGTGCTCTTCTCTAGCGACGTGACCGGCGACGTGGAGATGTTCGCGTTCAGCGAAGCCACGTGAGTGACTCCGCAGGGCGACTACCGCTGGGAGACTACAGCAGGGCGACTACCGCAGGGCGACTGCCGCAGGGCGACTGTCGCAGGGCGATGGAGGAGGAATCCGATGAGCTATCAAGTTTTTAGTCGCCGTCCGTCAACCTCGGTCACCCTTGTTGAACCTCGGTCGATGTTAATTACCTCGCCTGGTACACAGGAGGTCGTGGGTTCGATCTCTCTCATCATCATCACGGTGGCTGGGAGATGTTGACGACCTCGCCTGGTACACAGGAGGTCGTGGGTTCAATCTCTCTCATCATCATCACGGTGGCTGGGAGATGTTGACTACCTCGCCTGGTACACAGGAGGTCGTGGGTTCAATCTCTCTCATCATCATCATCATCACGGTGGCTGGGAGATGTTGACGACCTCGCCTGGTACACAGGAGGTCGTGGGTTCAATCTCTCTCTCATCATCATCACGGTGGCTGGGAGATGTTGACTACCTCGCCTGGTACACAGGAGGTCGTGGGTTCGATCCCGACCCTGACAACGCCTGCTGCTGTACATTTGGAGTTTGCATGTGGCTAGGAGATGTTGACTACCTCGCCTGGTCTACAGGAGGTCGTGGGTTCAATCCGACCCTGACGCCTGCTGCTGTATATGTGGAGTTTGCATGTGGCTAGGAGATGTTGACTACCTCGCCTGGTCTACAGGAGGTCGTGGGTTCGATCCCGACCCTGACGACGCCTGCTGCTGCTGCTGTACATTTGGAGTCTGTGTCTCTCCCCGTGGTCGCGTGGATTTTCCTCCGTTTTTTGCCTCCACGTTTCGAATCAACATCACGCGCTCAGAGTGTTGGGCTCCTATAAATGTCGACGTTCAGTGGGCCTCACCTGGTAAAATAAAAAAAGAGTTAAATTTCGATGTAAAGCTTTCGTGACGACTGCAGGGATTCATCTTCTTGGTTCTTTCGGTAACGTCATCACGTAGAAGGGAAGTAATAAAACAATAAAATTCTCACGACGTTTCGATTGCAACACAAGCAATCATCATCAGGTGTGAGAACCACAGCACCCGATGAGGATGTTCGCTTGTTTTGCAATCGAAACGTCGTGAGAATTTTTATTGGTTTATTTTTTGTTATTTTACTATTTCCCTTCTACGCGACTTTACCGACAGAACCAAGAAGATGAAACTATTTTCTCTCAACTAAACCACTCTTGAATTTCGATGTAAAGCTTTCGTGACTGCAGCAGGGATTCATCTTCTTGGTTCTTTCGGTAAAGTCACGTAGAAGGGAAATAATAAAATAATAAAAATAAAACATAATAAAATACAAAGTCACGTAGAAGGGAAATAATAAAATAATAACAATAAAACTTCATAAAATACAATTCTCACGACGTTTCGGCCACAACGCAAGCAGCCGTCCTTAGGCGAAGAACAGGTCTGTCGGACAGAATTATTTTATTATGTTTTATTTTTATTATTTTATTATTTCCCTTCTACGCGACTTTACCGACAGAACCAAGAAGATGAAACTATTTTCTCTCAACTAAACCACTCTTGAATTTCGATGTAAAGCTGTTAGTGACTGCAGCAGGGATTCATCTTCTCGGTTCTTCCGGTAAAGTCACCACGTAGAAGGGAAATAATATTTTATTATATTATTTTATTATATTTTTATATTATATTTTAATGTTTTATTATTATTATCTTATTATTTCCCTTCTACGTGACTTTACCGATAGAACCAAGGAGATTAAAAAGAGTTCATTTAGTTCATAGGTGACGCTCACTAGCAGCACTTGCCCCAACCTGTCTGTTAAGGCCACGCGGGGGATCTTTGTCTTTGTGTGCGTGACGCAGCCCGGACTCCGTGGACGCGCCCTTCGACCTGGTCATCGGACACCTGGAGGAAATCATCATGGGTAGCGTTGCAGCGTCCATCCGTGTCTGTCTCTCCGTCTGTGTGTCGTCTGTCCCTCCGTGGCTATGATAATGATTCTGTGATCGTGGTGGTGGTGGCTATGATAATGATTCTGTGATCGTGGTGGTGGTGGCTATGATAATGATTCTGTGATCGTGGTGGCGGCGGTGGTGGTGGCTATGATAATGATTCTGTGATAGTGATGGTGGTGGTGGTGGCTATGATAATGATTCTGTGATCGTGGTGGCGGCGGTGGTGGTGGCTATGATAATGATTCTGTGATAGTGATGGTGGTGGTGGTGGCTATGATAATGATTCTGTGATCGTGGTGGCGGCGGTGGTGGTGGCTATGATAATGATTCTGTGATTGTGGTGGTGGTGGTGGTGGCTATGATAATGATTCTGTGATCGTGGTGGTGGTGGTGGCTATGATAATGATTCTGTGATAGTAGTGGTGGTGGTGGCTATGATAATGACTCTGTGATCGTGGTGGTGGTGGTGGTGGCTATGATAATGATTCTGTGATAGTGGTGGTGGTGGCTATGATAATGATTCTGTGATCGTGGTGGTGGTGGTGGTGGTGGCTATGATAATGATTCTGTGATAGTGATGGTGGTGGTGGTGGCTATGATAATGATTCTGTGATCGTGGTGGTGGTGGTGGTGGCTATGATAATGATTCTGTGATAGTGGTGGTGGTGGTGGCTATGATAATGATTCTGTGATAGTGATGGTGGTGGTGGTGGCTATGATAATGACTCTGTGATCGTGATGGTGGTGGTGGTGGCTATGATAATGACTCTGTGATCGTGGTGGTGGTGGTGGTGGCTATGATAATGAGTCTGTGATAGTGGTGGTGGTGGTGGCTATGACAATGATTCTGTGATCGTGGTGGTGGTGGCTATGATAATGATTCTGTGATTGTGGTGGTGGTGGTGGTGGCGGCTATGATAATGATTCTGTGATAGTGATGGTGGTGGTGGTGGCTATGATAATGATTCTGTGATAGTGATGGTGGTGGTGGTGGCTATGATAATGATTCTGTGATAGTGGTGGTGGTGGTGGCTATGATAATGACTCTGTGATCGTGGTGGTGGTGGTGGTGGCTATGATAATGATTCTGTGATAGTGGTGGTGGTGGTGGTGGTGGCTATGATAATGATTCTGTGATGGTGGTGGTGGTGGTGGCTATGATAATGATTCTGTGATGGTGGTGGTGGTGGTGGCTATGATAATGATTCTGTGATCGTGGTGGCGGCGGTGGTGGTGGCTATGATAATGATTCTGTGATCGTGGTGGTGGTCGTGGTGGCTATGATAATGATTCTGTGATAGTGGTGGTGGTGGTGGTGGTGGTGGCTATGATAATGATTCTGTGATAGTGGTGGTGGTGGTGGCTATGATAATGATTCTGTGATGGTGGTAGTGGCGGTGGTGGCTATGATAATGATTCTGTGATAGTAGTGGTGGTGGTGGTGGCTATGATAATGATTCTGTGATCGTGGTGGTGGTGGCTATGATAATGATTCTGTGATTGTGGTGGTGGTGGTGGTGGCTATGATAATGATTCTGTGATAGTGGTGGTGGTGGTGGCTATGATAATGAGTCTGTGATAGTGGTGGTGGTGGTGGCTATGACAATGATTCTGTGATCGTGGTGGTGGTGGCTATGATAATGATTCTGTGATTGTGGTGGT
>NW_027621805.1:35000-37500 GCF_964198595.1 Lampetra fluviatilis | reverse complement strand
GGATGTTGATGTTGATGTCTTAGTGGATGTTGATGTTTTAGTGGATGTTGATGTTGATGTCTTAGTGGATGTTGATGTTGATGTTTTAGTGGATGTTGATGTTTTAGTGGATGTTGATGTTGATGTTTTAGTGGATGTTGATGTTGATGTCTTAGTGGATGTTGATGTTGATGTCTTAGTGGATGTTGATGTTGATGTTTTAGTGGATGTCGATGTTGATGTCTTAGTGGATGTTGATGTTGATGTCTTAGTGGATGTTGATGTTGATGTCTTAGTGGATGTTGATGTTGATGTCTTAGTGGATGTTGATGTTGATGTTTTAGTGGATGTTGATGTTGATGTCTTAGTGGATGTTGATGTTGATGTCTTAGTGGATGTTGATGTTGATGTTTTAGTGGATGTTGATGTTGATGTCTTAGTGGATGTTGATGTTGATGTCTTAGTGGATGTTGATGTTGATGTTTTAGTGGATGTTGATGTTGATGTCTTAGTGGATGTTGATGTTGATGTTTTAGTGGATGTTGATGTCTTAGTGGATGTTGATGTCTTAGTGGATGTTGATGTTGATGTTGATGGCGATGTTGATGTCTTAGTGGATGATGATGTTGATGTCTTAGTGGATGTTGATGTTGATGTTTTAGTGGATGTTGATGTTGATGTCTTAGTGGATGTTGATGTTGATGTTTTAGTGGATGTTGATGTTGATGTTTTAGTGGATGTTGATGTTGATGTTTTAGTGGATGTTGATGTTTTAGTGGATGTTGATGTTGATGTCTTAGTGGATGTTGATGTTGATGTTTTAGTGGATGTTGATGTTGATGTCTTAGTGGATGTTGATGTTGATGTCTTAGTGGATGTTGATGTTTTAGTGGATGTTGATGTTGATGTCTTAGTGGATGTTGATGTTGATGTCTTAGTGGATGTTGATGTTGATGTCTTAGTGGATGTTGATGTTGATGTTTTAGTGGATGTTGATGTTGATGTTTTAGTGGATGTTGATGTTGATGTCTTAGTGGATGTTGATGTTGATGTTTAGTGGATGTTGATGTTGATGTTTTAGTGGATGTTGATGTTGATGTCTTAGTGGATGTTGATGTTGATGTCTTAGTGGATGTTGATGTTGATGTCTTAGTGGATGTTGATGTCTTAGTGGATGTTGATGTTGATGTATTAGTGGATGTTGATGTTGATGTCTTAGTGGATGTTGATGTTGATGTCTTAGTGGATGTTGATGTTGATGTCTTAGTGGATGTTGATGTTGATGTCTTAGTGGATGTTGATGTCTTAGTGGATGTTGATGTTGATGTTTTAGTGGATGTTGATGTTGATGTCTTAGTGGATGTTGATGTTGATGTCTTAGTGGATGTTGATGTTGATGTCTTAGTGGATGTTGATGTTGATGTTTTAGTGGATGTTGATGGTGTTATTGTTGGTGGTGGCGATGTTGATGTTTTAGTGGATGTTGATGTTGATGTCTTAGTGGATGTTGATGTTGATGTTTAGTGGATGTTGATGTTTTAGTGGATGTTGATGTTGCAGATGGAGCTCATTGAGGGCTACATCGCCGCTCAGCTGAGCGCACGCTTGCCCGGCTTCAGCATGGCCACCTTCGTGCAGTCCCTACCGTGAGTTCAAACATCACCATCAACATCACCATCAACATCACCATCAACATCACCATCAACATCACCATCAACATCAACATCACCATCAACATCACCATCAGCATCAACACCAAAATCACCATCAACATCACCATCAACATCACCATCGTGGTGACGTCACTGCCACTTAGTGGCGAATGGCGGTTGTTGTTGATGGTGGTGGTGCTGGTGGTGCTGGTGGTGATGGTGGGGGTGGTGGTGGTGATCTTGGTGGTGGTGGTGATGGTGGTGATGGTGGTGGTGATGGTGATGGTGGTGGTGGTGATGATGGTGGTGATGGTGGTGATTGTGGGGGTGCTGGTGGTGATGGTGGGGGTGGTGGTGGTGATGGTGGGGGTGGTGGTGGTGATCTTGGTGGTGGTGGTGGTGATGGTGGTGGTGATGGTGGTGATTGTGGGGGTGCTGGTGGTGATGGTGGGGGTGGTGGTGGTGATCTTGGTGGTGGTGGTGATGGTGGTGATGGTGGTGGTGATGGTGGTGGTGATGGTGGTGGTGGTGGTGGTGGTGGTGATGGTGGTGGTGGTGATGGTGGTGGTGATGATGGTTGTGGTGGTGATGGTGATGATGGTGGTGATGGTGGTGATGGTGATGGTGGTGATGTTGGTGGTGGTGGTGATGGTGATGTTGGTGGTGATGGTGGTGGTGGTGATGGTGATGGTGGTGATGTTGGTGGTGGTGGTGATGGTGATGTTGGTGGTGATGGTGGTGGTGGTGATGGTGGTGATGTTGGTGGTGGTGATGATGGTGATGTTGGTGGTGATGGTGGTGGTGGTGATGGTGATGGCGGTGGTGCTTGTGGTGATGATTGCGGTGATGCTGGTAGTGGTGGTGGTGGT
>NW_027621805.1:0-30000 GCF_964198595.1 Lampetra fluviatilis | reverse complement strand
AGACTCACACAGTTACCCATAGACTCACACAGAGACCCATAGACTCACACAGAGACCCATAGACTCACACAGAGACCCATAGACTCACACAGAGACCCATAGACTCACCACACAGAGACCCATAGACTCACACAGAGACCCATAGACTCACACAGAGACCCATAGACTCACACAGAGACCCATAGACTCACACAGAGACCCATAGACTCACACAGAGACCCATAGACTTAACCAGAGACCCATAGACTCACACAGACCCATAGACTCACACAGAGACCCATAGACTCACACAGAGACCCATAGACTCACACAGAGACCCATAGACTCACACAGAGACCCATAGACTCACACAGAGACCCATAGACTCACACAGAGACCCATAGACTCACACAGAGACCCATAGACTCACACAGAGACCCATAGACTCACACAGAGACCCACAGACTCACACAGAGACCTGTAGACTCACACAGAGACCCATAGACTCACACAGTTACCCATAGACTCACACAGACACCCATAGACTCACCACACACAGACCCATAGACTCACCACACAGAGACCCATAGACTCACACAGAGACCCATAGACTCACCACACAGAGACCCATAGACTCACACAGAGACCCATAGACTCACCACACAGAGACCCATAGACTCACCACACAGAGACCCATAGACTCACCACACAGAGACCCATAGACTCACCACACAGAGACCCATAGACTCACCACACAGAGACCCATAGACTCACCACACAGAGACCCATAGACTCACCACACAGAGACCCATAGACTCACACAAAGACCCATAGACTCACACAGAGACCCACAGACTCACACAGAGACCCACAGACTCACCACACAGAGACCCATAGACTCACCACACAGAGACCCATAGACTCACCACACAGAGACCCATAGACTCACCACACAGAGACCCATAGACTCATCACACAGAGACCCATAGACTCACACAGTGACCCATAGACTCACCACACAGAGACCCATAGACTCACCACACAGAGACCCATAGACTCATCACACAGAGACCCATAGACTCATCACACAGAGACCCATAGACTCACCACACAGAGACCCATAGACTCATCACACAGAGACCCATAGACTCACCACACAGAGACCCATAGACTCATCACACAGAGACCCACAGACTCACCACACAGAGACCCATAGACTCACCACACAGAGACCCATAGACTCATCACACAGAGACCCATAGACTCACCACACAGAGACCCATAGACTCATCACACAGAGACCCATAGACTCACCACACAGAGACCCATAGACTCACGCAGAGACCCATAGACTCATCACACAGAGACCCATAGACTCACCACACAGAGACCCATAGACTCACCACACAGAGACCCATAGACTCACACAGAGACCCATAGACTCACCACACAGAGACCCATAGACTCACACAGAGACCCATAGACTCATCACACAGAGACCCATAGACTCACCACACAGAGACCCATAGACTCATCACACAGAGACCCATAGACTCACACAGAGACCCATAGACTCAACACACAGAGACCCATCGATCCACACAGAGACCCATAGACTTACACAGAGACCCCTAGACTCACACAGAGACCCATAGACTCACACAGAGACCCATAGACTCACACAGAGACCCACAGACTCACACAGAGACCCACAGACTCACACAGAGACCCCTAGACTCACACAGAGACCCATAGACTCACACAGAGACCCATAGACTCACACAGAGACCCATAGACTCACACAGAGACCCATAGACTCACACAGTTACCCATAGACTCACACAGAGACCCATAGACTCACACAGAGACCCATAGACTCACACAGAGACCCATAGACTCACACAGAGACCCATAGACTCACCACACAGAGACCCATAGACTCACACAGAGACCCATAGACTCACACAGAGACCCATAGACTCACACAGAGACCCATAGACTCACACAGAGACCCATAGACTCACACAGAGACCCATAGACTCACACAGAGACCCATAGACTCACACAGAGACCCATAGACTTAACCAGAGACCCATAGACTCACACAGACCCATAGACTCACACAGAGACCCATAGACTCACACAGAGACCCATAGACTCACACAGAGACCCATAGACTCACACAGAGACCCATAGACTCACACAGAGACCCATAGACTCACACAGAGACCCATAGACTCACACAGAGACCCATAGACTCACACAGAGACCCATAGACTCACACAGAGACCCACAGACTCACACAGAGACCTGTAGACTCACACAGAGACCCATAGACTCACACAGTTACCCATAGACTCACACAGAGACCCATAGACTCACCACACACAGACCCATAGACTCACCACACAGAGACCCATAGACTCACACAGAGACCCATAGACTCACCACACAGAGACCCATAGACTCACACAGAGACCCATAGACTCACCACACAGAGACCCATAGACTCACCACACAGAGACCCATAGACTCACCACACAGAGACCCATAGACTCACCACACAGAGACCCATAGACTCACCACACAGAGACCCATAGACTCACCACACAGAGACCCATAGACTCACCACACAGAGACCCATAGACTCACCACACAGAGACCCATAGACTCACACAAAGACCCATAGACTCACACAGAGACCCACAGACTCACACAGAGACCCACAGACTCACCACACAGAGACCCATAGACTCACCACACAGAGACCCATAGACTCACCACACAGAGACCCATAGACTCACCACACAGAGACCCATAGACTCACACAGAGACCCATAGACTCACACAGAGACCCACAGACTCACACAGAGACCCATAGACTCACCACACAGAGACCCATAGACTCACACAGAGACCCATAGACTCACACAGAGACCCACAGACTCACACAGAGACCCATAGACTCACCACACAGAGACCCATAGACTCACACAGAGACCCATAGACTCACCACACAGAGACCCATAGACTCACCACACAGAGACCCACAGACTCACACAGAGACCCATAGACTCACCACACAGAGACCCATAGACTCACCACACAGAGACCCATAGACTCACCACACAGAGACCCATAGACTCACCACACAGAGACCCATAGACTCACCACACAGAGACCCATAGACTCACCACACAGAGACCCATAGACTCACCACACAGAGACCCATAGACTCATCACACAGAGACCCATAGACTCACACAGAGACCCATAGACTCATCACACAGAGACCCATAGACTCACACAGAGACCCATAGACTCACCACACAGAGACCCATAGACTCACCACACAGAGACCCATAGACTCATCACACAGAGACCCATAGACTCATCACACAGAGACCCATAGACTCACCACACAGAGACCCATAGACTCATCACACAGAGACCCATAGACTCACCACACAGAGACCCATAGACTCATCACACAGAGACCCATAGACTCACCACACAGAGACCCACAGACTCATCACACAGAGACCCACAGACTCACCACACAGAGACCCATAGATTCACCACACAGAGACCCATAGACTCATCACACAGAGACCCATATACTCACCACACAGAGACCCATAGACTCACCACACAGAGACCCACAGACTCACACAGAGACCCATAGACTCACCACACAGAGACCCATAGACTCACCACACAGAGACCCATAGACTCACCACACAGAGACCCATAGACTCACCACACAGAGACCCATAGACTCACCACACAGAGACCCATAGGCTCACCACACAGAGACCCATAGACTCACCACACAGAGACCCATAGGCTCATCACACAGAGACCCATAGACTCACACAGAGACCCATAGACTCATCACACAGAGACCCATAGACTCACACAGAGACCCATAGACTCACCACACAGAGACCCATAGACTCACCACACAGAGACCCATAGACTCATCACACAGAGACCCATAGACTCATCACACAGAGACCCATAGACTCACCACACAGAGACCCATAGACTCATCACACAGAGACCCATAGACTCACCACACAGAGACCCATAGACTCATCACACAGAGACCCACAGACTCACCACACAGAGACCCATAGACTCACCACACAGAGACCCATAGACTCATCACACAGAGACCCATAGACTCACCACACAGAGACCCATAGACTCATCACACAGAGACCCATAGACTCACCACACAGAGACCCATAGACTCACGCAGAGACCCATAGACTCATCACACAGAGACCCATAGACTCACCACACAGAGACCCATAGACTCACCACACAGAGACCCATAGACTCACACAGAGACCCATAGACTCACCACACAGAGACCCATAGACTCACACAGAGACCCATAGACTCATCACACAGAGACCCATAGACTCACCACACAGAGACCCATAGACTCATCACACAGAGACCCATAGACTCACACAGAGACCCATAGACTCAACACACAGAGACCCATCGATCCACACAGAGACCCATAGACTTACACAGAGACCCATAGACTCACACAGAGACCCCTAGACTCACACAGAGACCCATAGACTCACACAGAGACCCATAGACTCACACAGACACCCATAGACTCACACAGAGACCCACAGACTCACACAGAGACCCCTAGACTCACACAGAGACCCATAGACTCACACAGAGACCCATAGACTCACACAGAGACCCATAGACTCACACAGAGACCCATAGACTCACACAGTTACCCATAGACTCACACAGAGACCCATAGACTCACCACACAGAGACCCATAGACTCACACAGAGACCCATAGACTCACACAGAGACCCATAGACTCACACAGAGACCCATAGACTCACACAGAGACCCATAGACTCACACAGAGACCCATAGACTCACACAGAGACCCATAGACTTAACCAGAGACCCATAGACTCACACAGACCCATAGACTCACACACAGACCCATAGACTCACACAGAGACCCATAGACTCACACAGAGACCCATAGACTCACACAGAGACCCATAGACTCACACAGAGACCCATAGACTCACACAGAGACCCATAGACTCACACAGAGACCCATAGACTCACACAGAGACCCATAGACTCACACAGAGACCCGCAGACTCACACAGAGACCTGTAGACTCACACAGAGACCCATAGACTCACACAGTTACCCATAGACTCACACAGAGACCCATAGACTCACCACACACAGACCCATAGACTCACACAGAGACCCATAGACTCACACAGAGACCCATAGACTCACCACACAGAGACCCATATACTCACACAGAGACCCATAGACTCACCACACAGAGACCCATAGACTCACCACACAGAGACCCATAGACTCACGCAGCGACCCATAGACTCACACAGAGACCCATAGACTCATCACACAGAGACCCATAGACTCACCACACAGAGACCCATAGACTCACACAGAGACCCATAGACTCACACAGAGACCCATAGACTCACACAGAGACCCATAGACTCACACAGAGACCCATAGACTCACCACACAGAGACCCATAGACTCACACAGAGACCCATAGACTCACCACACAGAGACCCATAGACTCACACAGAGACCCATAGACTCACCACACAGAGACCCATAGACTCGCCACACAGAGACCCATAGACTCACACAGAGACCCATAGACTCACCACACAGAGACCCATAGACTCACGCAGCGACCCATAGACTCACACAGAGACCCATAGACTCATCACACAGAGACCCATAGACTCACCACACAGAGACCCATAGACTCACACAGAGACCCATAGACTCACACAGAGACCCATAGACTCACCACACAGAGACCCATAGACTCACCACACAGAGACCCATAGACTCACACAGAGACCCATAGACTCACCACACAGAGACCCATAGACTCACACAGAGACCCATAGACTCACACAGAGACCCATAGACTCACACAGAGACCCATAGACTCACACAGAGACCCATAGACTCACACAGAGACCCATAGACTCACACAGAAACCCATAGACTCACACAGAGACCCATAGACTCACACAGAGACCCACAGACTCACACAGAGACCTGTAGACTCACACAGAGACCCATAGACTCACCACACAGAGACCCATAGACTCGCCACACAGAGACCCATAGACTCACACAGAGACCCATAGACTCACACAGAGACCCATAGACTCACCACACAGAGACCCATAGACTCACGCAGCGACCCATAGACTCACACAGAGACCCATAGACTCATCACACAGAGACCCATAGACTCACCACACAGAGACCCATAGACTCACACAGAGACCCATAGACTCACACAGAGACCCATAGACTCACCACACAGAGACCCATAGACTCACCACACAGAGACCCATAGACTCACACAGAGACCCATAGACTCACCACACAGAGACCCATAGACTCACACAGAGACCCATAGACTCACACAGAGACCCATAGACTCACACAGAGACCCATAGACTCACACAGAGACCCATAGACTCACACAGTTACCCATAGACTCACACAGAGACCCATAGACTCACCACACACAGACCCATAGACTCACACAGAGACCCATAGACTCACACAGAGACCCATAGACTCACCACACAGAGACCCATAGACTCACACAGAGACCCATAGACTCACCACACAGAGACCCATAGACTCACCACACAGAGACCCATAGACTCACGCAGCGACCCATAGACTCACACAGAGACCCATAGACTCATCACACAGAGACCCATAGACTCACCACACAGAGACCCATAGACTCACCACACAGAGACCCATAGACTCACACAGAGACCCATAGACTCACGCAGCGACCCATAGACTCACACAGAGACCCATAGACTCATCACACAGAGACCCATAGACTCACCACACAGAGACCCATAGACTCACACAGAGACCCATAGACTCACCACACAGAGACCCATAGACTCACACAGAGACCCATAGACTCACCACACAGAGACCCATAGACTCACACAGAGACCCATAGACTCACCACGCAGAGACCCATAGACTCACGCAGAGACCCATAGACTCACACAGAGACCCATAGACTCACACAGAGACCCATAGACTCACACAGAGACCCATAGACTCACACAGAGACCCATAGACTCACACAGAGACCCATAGACTCACACAGAGACCCATAGACTCACACAGAGACCCATAGACTCACACAGAGACCCATAGACTCACACAGAGACCCATAGACTCACACAGAGACCCATAGACTCACACAGAGACCCATAGACTCACACAGAGACCCATAGACTCACACAGAGACCCATAGACTCACACAGAGACCCATAGACTCACACAGAGACCCACAGACTCACACAGAGACCCATAGACTCACACAGAGACCCATAGACTCACACAGAGACCCATAGACTCACACAGAGACCCATAGACTCACCACACAGAGACCCATAGACTCACACAGAGACCCACAGACTCATCACACAGAGACCCATAGACTCATCACACAGAGACCCATAGACTCACCACACAGAGACCCATAGACTCACCACACAGAGACCCATAGACTCACCACACAGAGACCCATAGACTCACTACACAGAGACCCATAGACTCATCACACAGAGACCCATAGACTCACCACACAGAGACCCATAGACTCACACAGAGACCCACAGACTCACACAGACTGCTTCCTACCCACTGTGTGTATGTATCGCCTGAATACTCCATCTCTGTGCCTCCACCACAATCACCGTCACCACCGTCACCACCACCGTCACCACCACCACCGTCACCACCACCACCGTCACCACCACCGTCGTCACCACCGTCACCACCATCACCACCGTCACCACCACCACCGTCACCACCACCACCGTCACCACCACTGTCGTCACCACCACCGTCGTCACCGTCACCACCATCACCACCACCGTCACCACCACCGTCACCGTCACCACCACCACCATCACCACCACCACCACCGTCACCACCACCACCACCGTCACCACCACCGTCGTCACCACCGTCACCACCGTCACCACCATCACCACCGTCACCACCACCACCACCACCGTCACCACCACCACCGTCACCACCACCACCGTCACCGTCACCGTCGTCACCGTCACCACCACTGTCACCACCGTCACCGTCACCACCATCACCACCACCACCACCGTCACCACCACCACCACCACCACCGTCACCACCACCGTCACCGTCACCACCACCACCACCGCCACCCCCACCACTGTGTGTGTGTGCAGGAGAAGGAGGGGCGTGGGTTTGACCTGGGGTCAGGCCTCGTGGTCACCTCCCTGTCCGCAAGTCGGCAAGCCTTGCGATAGAGACGCTCACTCGCTCGCTCACTCACTCACTCGCTCACTCAGCAGCTGTGAGCTCACTCACTCACTCACTTACTCACTCGCTCACTCACTCAGCAGCTGTGAGCTCACTCGCTCACTCACTCACTCACTCACTCGCTCACTCAGCAGCTGTGAGCTTACTCACTCACTCACTCACTCGCTTACTCACTTACTCATTCGCTCACTCACTCACTCACTCGCTTACTCGCTCACTCACTCACTCAGCAGCTGTGAGCTCACTCACTCACTCACTCGCTTACTCACTTACTCACTCGCTCACTCACTCACTCAGCAGCTGTGAGCTCACTCACTCACTCACTCGCTTACTCACTTACTCACTCGCTTACTCACTCGCTCACTCACTCGCTCACTCACTCGCTCACTCGCTCGCTCACTCAGCAGCTGTGAGCTCACTCACTCACTCACTCGCTTACTCACTTACTCACTCGCTCACTCACTCAGCAGCTGTGAGCTCACTCACTCACTCACTCGCTTACTCACTTACTCACTCGCTCACTCACTCACTCAGCAGCTGTGAGCTCACTCACTCACTCACTCGCTTACTCACTTACTCACTCGCTCACTCACTCACTCAGCAGCTGTGAGCTCACTCACTCACTCGCTCGCTTACTCACTTACTCACTCGCTCACTCACTCAGCAGCTGTGAGCTCACTCACTCACTCACTCGCTTACTCACTTACTCACTCGCTCACTCACTCACTCAGCAGCTGTGAGCTCACTCACTCACTCACTCGCTTACTCACTTACTCACTCGCTCACTCACTCACTCAGCAGCTGTGAGCTCACTCACTCACTCGCTCGCTTACTCACTTACTCACTCGCTCACTCACTCAGCAGCTGTGAGCTCACTCACTCACTCACTCGCTTACTCACTTACTCACTCGCTCACTCACTCACTCAGCAGCTGTGAGCTCACTCACTCACTCGCTCGCTTACTCACTTACTCACTCGCTCACTCACTCAGCAGCTGTGAGCTCACTCACTCACTCACTCGCTTACTCACTTACTCACTCACTCAGCAGCTGTGAGCTCACTCACTCACTCACTCGCTTACTCACTTACTCGCTCGCTCACTCACTCGCTCACTCACTCGCTCACTCACTCGCTCACTCGCTCACTCAGCAGCTGTGAGCTCACTCACTCACTCACTCACTCACTCGCTTACTCACTCGCTCACTCACTCACTCAGCAGCTGTGAGCTCACTCACTCACTCACTCGCTTACTCACTTACTCGCTCGCTCACTCACTCGCTCACTCACTCGCTCACTCACTCGCTCACTCGCTCGCTCACTCAGCAGCTGTGAGCTCACTCACTCACTCACTCGCTTACTCACCCACTCACTCGCTCGCTCACTCAGCAGCTGTGAGCTCACTCACTCGCTTACTCACTTACTCGCTCGCTCACTCACTCGCTCACTCACTCGCTCACTCACTCGCTCGCTCACTCAGCAGCTGTGAGCTCACTCACTCACTCACTCGCTTACTCACTTACTCACTCGCTCGCTCACTCAGCAGCTGTGAGCTCACTCACTCACTCACTCGCTTACTCACTTACTCACTCACTCACTCACTCGCTCACTCACTCAGCAGCTGTGAGCTCACTCACTCACTCACTCGCTTACTCACTTACTCACTCACTCACTCAGCAGCTGTGAGCTCACTCACTCGCTTACTCACTTACTCACTCGCTCACTCACTTACTCACTCGCTCGCTCACTCAGCAGCTGTGAGCTCACTCACTCACTCACTCACTCGCTTACTCACTTACTCACTCGCTCACTCACTCACTCAGCAGCTGTGAGCTCACTCACTCACTCACTCGCTTACTCACTTACTCACTCACTCACTCAGCAGCTGTGAGCTCACTCACTCGCTTACTCACTCGCTCACTCGCTCGCTCACTCACTCACTCGCTCACTCACTCAGCAGCTGTGAGCTCACTCACTCGCTCGCTTACTCACTCGCTCACTCACTCGCTCGCTTACTCACTCGCTCACTCACTCACTCACTCAGCAGCTGTGAGCTCACTCACTCACTCGCTCACTTACTCACTCGCTCACTCACTCACTCAGCAGCTGTGAGCTCGCTCACTCGCTCACTCGCTCACTCACTCGCTCACCCACTCACTCACTCGCTCACTCGCTCGCTCGCTTTACTCAGCAGCTGTGAGCTCACTGACTCGCTTACTCACTCACTCACTTGCTCACTCACTCACTCCCTCTCTCACTCACTCACTCACTCGCCAGCTCACTCACTCGCTAGCTCACTCACTCACTCCCTCTCTCACTCACTCACTCCCTCTCTCACTCACTCCCTCTCTCACTCACTCACTCACTCGCTAGCTCACTCACTCGCTAGCTCACTCACTCACCGGCTGTGAGCTCTCACTCAGATAGAGACGCTCGCTCGCTCACTCGCTCACTCAGCAGCTGTGAGCTCACTCACTCACTCACTCACTCGCTCGCTTACTCACTCGCTCACTCGCTCACTCGCTCACTCAGCAGCTGTGAGCTCACTCACTCACTCACTCGCTCGCTTACTCACTCGCTCACTCGCTCGCTCGCCCGCTCGCTCACTCACTCAGCAGCTGTGAGCTCACTGACTCGCTTACTCACTCACTCACTCACTTGCTCACTCACTCGCTTGCTCACTCGCTCGCTCACCCACTCACTCAGCAGCTGTGAGCTTACTCACTCGTTCACACACTCACTCACTAGCTCACTCACTCACTCTCTCGCTCGCTTACTCACTCACTCGCTCACTCACTCCCTCTCACTCACTCACTCACTCCATCTCACTCACTCACTCACTCCCTCCCTCTCTCACTCACTCTCTCCCTCTCTCACTCACTCACTCGCTAGCTCACCCACTCACTCGCTAGCTCACTCACTCGCTAGCTCACTCACCGGCTGTGAGCTCACTCAATCACGCACCCACTCATCGACCGTGAGCTCATTCACCATCTGCTCACTCGCTCACTCGCTCGCTCACTCACTCGCTCACTCACTCACTCGCTCACTCACTAGCTCATTCACCATCTGCTCACTCGCTCGCTCACTCACTCGCTCACTCACTCACTCGCTCACTCACTAGCTCATTCACCATCTGCTCGCTCGCTCACTCGCTCGCTCACTCACTCACTCGCTCACTCACTCACTAGCTCATTCACCATCTACTCGCTCACTCGCTCACCATCTGCTCACTTAGCTCACTCGCTCACTCACTCTCTCAGCGGCTGTGAGCTCACTCACTCACTCACCCACTCACTCACTCACTAGCTCACTCACTCACTCACCCACTCACTCACTAGCTCACTCACTCACTCACTCACTCGCTCACTCACTAGCTCATTCACCATCTGCTCGCTCACTCGCTCACCATCTGCTCACCATCTGCTCACTTAGCTCACTCGCTCACTCACTCTCTCAGCGGCTGTGAGCTCACTCACTAGCTCACTCACTCACTCGCTCACTCACTCTCTCAGCGGCTGTGAGCTCACTCACTCACTCACCGATGCCAACACTGTCAGTAGCCAAAGGAGAGACAAGCCCAGCGCTTGCAAGTGTCACAGTGTGCGTGCGTCAGTCAGCCGTTGCAGACACAGCAGCAGCAGCAGCAGCCATGGGAACAGCTCATGTAGGAGCAGCAGTAGCAGCATCAGCAGTAGCAGCATCAGCAGTAGCAGCATCAGCAGTAGTTGAAACTGTATCATCAACTTAGCAGAATCAGCTGTATCATCAACTTAGCAGAATCAGCTGTGTCATCAACTTAGCAGAATCAGCTGTATCATCAACAGCAGAATCAGCTGTATCAGCAACAGCAGAATCAGCTGTATCATCAACTTAGCAGAATCAGCTGTGTCATCAACAGCAGAATCAGCTGTATCATCAACTGTAGCAGAATCAGCTGTATCATCAACAGCAGAATCAGCTGTATCATCAACTTAGCAGAATCAGCTGTGTCATCAACAGCAGAATCAGCTGTATCATCAACTTAGCAGAATCAGCTGTGTCATCAACTTAGCAGAATCAGCAGCAGAATCAGCTGTATCAGCAACAGCAGAATCAGCTGTGTACGTGCCGTGTGTACGTGTGTACGTGTGTACATGTACGTGTGTACGTGTGTACGCGCCGTGTGTACGTGTGTACGTGTGTACGTGTGTACATGCCGTGTGTACGTGTGTACGTGTGTACGTGTGTACATGCCGTGTGTACGTGTGTACGTGTGTACGTGTGTACATGCCGTGTGTACGCGCCGCGTGTACGTGCGTACGTGTGTACGTCACCTGGCGACCCAGTTACCCCGCGACCCAGTCACCTGGTAACCCAGCGACCTGGTAACCTGGCGACCCAGTTACCCCGCGACCCAGTCACCTGGTAACCCAGCGACCTGGTAACCTGGCGACCCAGTTACCCTGCGACCCAGTCACCTGGTAACCCAGCGACCTGGTAACCTGGCGACCCAGTTACCCCGCGACCCAGCGACCTGGTAACCTGGCGACCCAGTTACCCCGCGACCCAGTCACCTGGTAACCCAGCGACCTGGTAACCTGGCGACCCAGTTACCCCGCGACCCAGTGACCTGGTAACCTGGCGACCCAGTTACCCCGCGACCCAGTCACCTGGTAACCCAGCGACCTGGTAACCTGGCGACCCAGTTACCCCGCGACCCAGTCACCTGGTAACCCAGCGACCTGGTAGCCTGGCGACCCAGTTACCCCGCGACCCAGTCACCTGGTAACCCATTGACCTGGTAACCTGGCGACCCAGTTACCCCGCGACCCAGCGACCTGGTAACCTGGCGAGCCAGTTACCTGGCAAATCCGGCGACCCGGGGCTCGATTCCCGGCTGACATTGTCGGCGATCGATAATACGACCCTCCCCTAGGTCGACTCGGCCTCAAACGTGTGCCCTGGTGCGTGGCCCTGGTCACACACCCCCCCACCCCCACCCACCCCCTCGTGTGCTGTGCTGCCCCGTCACAGGTGCAGCACTTGCCCCATCAGCCTGTTGAAGGCTACACGGGGGATCTTTGTCTTGTGTGTGATGCGAATCAAGGCACACGTACACTTTTTCCACTGGCCACACCCAAACCGAGCCAGCTCATGGGGGCTACCCTGGCACGGCACGGGTGGTGTTTTTCCACTGGCCACACTCGAACCGAGCCAGCTAATGGGGTCACCTGGCACGGCACGGGTGGTGTTTTTCCACTGGCCACACCCGAATCGAGCCAGCTCATGGGGGCTACCCTGGCATGGCACGGGTGGTGTTTTTCCACTGGCCACACTCGAACCGAGCCAGCTAATGGGGTCACCTGGCACGGCACGGGTGGTGTTTTTCCACTGGCCACACTCGAACCGAGCCAGCTAATGGGGTCACCTGGCACGGCACGGGTGGTGTTTTTTCACTGGCCACACTCGAACCGAGCCAGCTCATGGGGGCTACCCTGGCACGGCACAGGTGGTGTTTTTACACTGGCCAAAGCCAAACCGAGCCAGCTCATGGGGGCTACCCTGGCATGGCACGGGTGGTGTTTTTCCATTGGCCACACCCGAACCGAGCCAGCTCATGGGGGCTACCCTGGCATGGCACGGGTGGTGTTTTTCCACTGGCCACACCCGAACCGAGCCAGCTCATGGGGGCTACCCTGGCATGGCACGGGTGGTGTTTTTCCACTGGCCACACTCGAACCGAGCCAGCTAATGGGGGCTATCCTGGCACGGCACGGGTGGTGTTTTCCACTGGCCACACTCGAACCGAGCCAGCTCATAGGGGCTACCCTGGCATGGCACGGGTGGGGTTTTTCCACTGGCCACACTCGAACCGAGCCAGCTAATGGGGTCACCTGGCACGGCACGGGTGGTGTTTTTCCACTGGCCACACTCGAACCGAGCCAGCTCATGGGGGCTACCCTGGCACGGCACAGGTGGTGTTTTTACACTGGCCAAAGCCAAACCGAGCCAGCTCATGGGGGCTACCCTGGCATGGCACGGGTGGTGTTTTTCCACTGGCCACACCCAAACCGAGCCAGCTCATGGGGGCTACCCTGGCACGGTACGGGTGGTGTTTTTCCACTGGTCACACTCGAACCGAGCCAGCTCATGGGGGCTACCCTGGCACGGCACGGGTGCTGTTTTTCCACTGGCCACACCCGAACCGAGCCAGCGCACCAGGCCTACTTACTGGCACAGCGCAGGCGTTTTTTTGTTTTTTTTTCCCCCAATCACCGGGGATCGTTTGCCGAGCCGAGCTTGACCCGAACCGTGGTCCATTCTCTGCTGCTCCTGCTGCCGCTCTCGCAAGACGACGACGACATCTGAGTCTTGACTGATTGGCTGGGGGGGTGGGGGGGGGCCAAGCAGGGCCAGGGGGGCACGGGGGGTCTGGGAGCTCAGGACGGAGTTCACTTTTCTGCGACGTCGCCACGCCCGGATGTGCAGTGGTTGAACGAGCGATATTGTTGTGTGCGTGCGTGTGTGCGTGTGTGCGCGTGCGTGCGTGTGTGCGTGCGTGCGTGTGTGCGTGTGTGTGCGTGCGTGCGTGTGTGCGTGTGTGTGTGCGTGCGTGCGTGTGTGCGTGTGTGCGTGCGTGTGTGTGTGCGTGTGCGCGCGTGTGTGGTTACCGTTTTGACCACTGTTGTGTCAGCCTCCGCTTGTTGAGGAGCCCACGCGTCGCGGTGGCGGCGGCGGTGTTAGCCGCGACTTTGCGATGAAACAATAAAAGCGTCTTCTTTTGTAACGCGTGGAGGAGCGTTGAGTGTGAACGGTGGCGTCTGTTGGGGTTCTCTGGGTAGATGCTGCTGCTGCTGCAGCTACACAGCCACCAGCGGCATCGTCTCCAACATCACCAGTAGCATCACAATCGATATCAGCATCAGTAGCATCACAATCGATATCAGTAGCATCACAATCAATAGCACCAGTAGCATCACAATCAATATCAGTAGCATCACAATCAATAGCACCAGTAGCATCACAATCGATATCAGTAGCATCACAATCGATATCAGTAGCATCACAATCAATATCAGTAGCATCAATCAATAGCACCAGTAGCATCACAATCGATATCAGTAGCATCACAATCGATATCAGTAGCATCAATCAATAGCACCAGTAGCATCACAATCAATATCAGTAGCATCACAATCGATATCAGTGGCATCACAATCAATATCAGCACCAGTAGCATCACAATCAATATCAGTAGCATCACAATACCAGTAGCATCACAATCGATATCAGTAGCATCACAATCGATATCAGCACCAGGAGCATCACAATCAATATCAGTAGCATCAATCAATAGCACCAGTAGCATCACAATCAATATCAGTAGCATCACAATATCAGTAGCATCACAATCGATATCAGTGGCATTACAATCAATATCAGTAGCATCACAATCGATATCAGTAGCATCACAATATCAGTAGCATCACAATCGATATCAGTAGCATCACAATCGATATCAGCACCAGTAGCATTACAATCAATATCAGTAGCATCACAATCGATATCAGTAGCATCACAATATCAGTAGCATCACAATCGATATCAGTAGCATCACAATATCAGTAGCATCACAATCGATATCAGTAGCATCACAATCGATATCAGCACCAGTAGCATCACAATCGATATCAGTAGCATCACAATCGATATCAGCAGCAGGAGCATCACAATCGATATCAGTAGCATCACAATCGATATCAGCAGCAGGAGCATCACAATCGATATCAGTAGCATCACAATCGATATCAGTAGCATCACAATCAATATCAGTGGCATCACAATCGATATCAGTAGCATCACAATCGATATCAGTAGCATCACAATCGATATCAGCACCAGGAGCATCACAATCGATATCAGTGGCATCACAATCGATATCAGCACCAGGAGCATCACAATCAATATCAGCAGCAGGAGCATCACAATCGATATCAGCACCAGGAGCATCACAATCGATATCAGTAGCATCACAATCGATACCAGTAGCATCACAATCAATACCAGTAGCATCACAATCGATATCAGTAGCATCACAATCGATATCAGTAGCATCACAATCAATATCAGTAGCATCACAATCAATATCAGTAGCATCACAATCAATATCAGTAGCATCACAATCAATATCAGTAGCATCACAATCGATATCAGTAGCATCACAATCGATATCAGTAGCATCACAATCAATATCAGTAGCATCACAATCAATATCAGTAGCATCACAATCAATATCAGTAGCATCACAATCAATACCAGTAGCATCACAATACCAGTAGCATCACAATCAATATCAGTAGCATCACAATAAATATCAGTAGCATCACAATCGATACCAGTAGCATCACAATCAATATCAGTAGCATCACAATACCAGTAGCATCACAATCGATATCAGTAGCATCACAATCGATATCAGCACCAGGAGCATCACAATCAATATCAGTAGCATCAATCAATAGCACCAGTAGCATCACAATCAATATCAGTAGCATCACAATATCAGTAGCATCACAATCGATATCAGTGGCATCACAATCAATATCAGCACCAGTAGCATTACAATCAATATCAGTAGCATCACAATCAATATCAGTAGCATCACAATCGATATCAGCACCAGTAGCATCACAATCGATATCAGTAGCATCACAATCGATATCAGCAGCAGGAGCATCACAATCGATATCAGTAGCATCACAATCGATATCAGCAGCAGGAGCATCACAATCGATATCAGTAGCATCACAATCAATATCAGTGGCATCACAATCGATATCAGTAGCATCACAATCGATATCAGTAGCATCACAATCGATATCAGCACCAGGAGCATCACAATCGATATCAGTGGCATCACAATCGATATCAGCACCAGGAGCATCACAATCGATATCAGCAGCAGGAGCATCACAATCGATATCAGTAGCATCACAATCAATATCAGTAGCATCACAATCAATATCAGTGGCATCACAATCGATATCAGCACCAGTAGCATTACAATCAATATCAGTAGCATCACAATCGATATCAGTAGCATCACAATCGATATCAGCACCAGTAGCATCACAATCGATATCAGCAGCAGGAGCATCACAATCGATATCAGTAGCATCACAATCAATATCAGTAGCATCACAATCAATACCAGTAGCATCACAATCGATATCAGCACCAGTAGCATCACAATCGATATCAGTAGCATCACAATCGATATCAGTAGCATCACAATCGATATTAGTAGCATCACAATCAATATCAGTAGCATCACAATCAATACCAGTAGCATCACAATCAATATCAGTAGCATCACAATCGATATCAGTAGCATCACAATCGATATCAGTAGCATCACAATCAATATCAGTAGCATCACAATCGATATCAGCACCAGGAGCATCCAATCGATATCAGTAGCATCACAATCGATATCAGTAGCATCACAATCAATATCAGTAGCATCACAATCGATATCAGCACCAGGAGCATCCAATCGATATCAGTAGCATCACAATCAAAATCAGTAGCATCACAATCGATATCAGTAGCATCACAATCTAGATTAGCATCACAATCGATATCAGTAGCATCACAATCTAGATTAGCACCACAATCAATATCAGTGGCATCACAATCTAGATTAGCATCACAATCGATATCAGTAGCATCACAATCTAGATTAGCACCACAATCAATATCAGTGGCATCACAATCTAGATTAGCACCACAATCAATATCAGTAGCATCACAATCTAGATTAGCATCACAATCAATATCAGTGGCATCACAATCTAGATTAGCATCACAATCAATATCAGTTGCATCACAATCTAGATTAGCATCACAATCAATATCAGTAGCATCACAATCAATATCAGTAGCATCACAATGGATATCAGCACCAGTAGCATCACAATCGATATCAGTAGCATCACAATCGATATCAGTAGCATCACAATCGATATCAGTAGCATCACAATCAATATCAGTAGCATCACAATCAATATCAGTAGCATCACAATGGATATCAGCACCAGTAGCATCACAATCGATATCAGTAGCATCACAATCGATATCAGTAGCATCACAATCGATATCAGTAGCATCACAATCGATATCAGTAGCATCACAATCAATATCAGTAGCATCACAATCGATATCTCTGATGGTGCATTGTCTTTGAGTTGTGCGCCTTTTGGCGTCATCTGGTCCAACACCAAGTGAGACTAGGCTCTAAGGAAAGCTGTCTCGGGTGTGGACCAATCAACTTCAAGGACAGTGCATATCATTATCAGAGTTGTGTTTTTTTTGTTTGTAATCAATGCAAACATGACTCCTTGTTAAAAAAAGGTGTCAATTTTGTTGCCAGATAAATTGTAAAAAAACAATAATCATATTTTTATTGGCAAATGAGGTTCCAATGGTGTAAATGCTTTGCCCCGAGCTCTCATACTCTGATGGTGCATTGTCTTTGAGTTGTGCGCCTTTTGGCGTCATCTGGTCCAACCCATGTGAGACTAGGCTCTAAGGAAAGCTGTCTCGGGTGTGGACCAATCAACTTCAAGGACCATGTGAGACTAGGCTCTAAGGAAAGCTGTCTCGGGTGTGGACCAATCAACTTCAAGGACCATGTGAGACTAGGCTCTAAGGAAAGCTGTCTCGGGTGTGGACCAATCAACTTCAAGGACCATGTGAGACTAGGCTCTAAGGAAAGCTGTCTCGGGTGTGGACCAATCAACTTCAAGGACCATGTGAGACTAGGCTCTAAGGAAAGCTGTCTCGGGTGTGGACCAATCAACTTCAAGGACCATGTGAGACTAGGCTCTAAGGAAAGCTGTCTCGGGTGTGGACCAATCAACTTCAAGGACCATGTGAGACTAGGCTCTAAGGAAAGCTGTCTCGGGTGTGGACCAATCAACTTCAAGGACCATGTGAGACTAGGCTCTAAGGAAAGCTGTCTCGGGTGTGGACCAATCAACTTCAAGGACCATGTGAGACTAGGCTCTAAGGAAAGCTGTCTCGGGTGTGGACCAATCAACTTCAAGGACCATGTGAGACTAGGCTCTAAGGAAAGCTGTCTCGGGTGTGGACCAATCAACTTCAAGGACCATGTGAGACTAGGCTCTAAGGAAAGCTGTCTCGGGTGTGGACCAATCAACTTCAAGGACCATGTGAGACTAGGCTCTAAGGAAAGCTGTCTCGGGTGTGGACCAATCAACTTCAAGGACCATGTGAGACTAGGCTCTAAGGAAAGCTGTCTCGGGTGTGGACCAATCAACTTCAAGGACAGTGCATATCATTATCAGAGTTGTGTTTTTTTTGTTTGTAATCAATGCAAACATGACTCCTTGTTAAAAAAAGGTGTCAATTTTGTTGCCAGATAAATTGTAAAAAAACAATAATCATATTTTTATTGGCAAATGAGGTTCCAATGGTGTAAATGCTTTGCCCCGAGCTCTCATACTCTGATGGTGCATTGTCTTTGAGTTGTGCGCCTTTTGGCGTCATCTGGTCCAACCCATGTGAGACTAGGCTCTAAGGAAAGCTGTCTCGGGTGTGGACCAATCAACTTCAAGGACCATGTGAGACTAGGCTCTAAGGAAAGCTGTCTCGGGTGTGGACCAATCAACTTCAAGGACCATGTGAGACTAGGCTCTAAGGAAAGCTGTCTCGGGTGTGGACCAATCAACTTCAAGGACCATGTGAGACTAGGCTCTAAGGAAAGCTGTCTCGGGTGTGGACCAATCAACTTCAAGGACAGTGCATATCATTATCAGAGTTGTGTTTTTTTTGTTTGTAATCAATGCAAACATGACTCCTTGTTAAAAAAAGGTGTCAATTTTGTTGCCAGATAAATTGTAAAAAAACAATAATCATATTTTTATTGGCAAATGAGGTTCCAATGGTGTAAATGCTTTGCCCCGAGCTCTCATACTCTGATGGTGCATTGTCTTTGAGTTGTGCGCCTTTTGGCGTCATCTGGTCCAACCCATGTGAGACTAGGCTCTAAGGAAAGCTGTCTCGGGTGTGGACCAATCAACTTCAAGGACCATGTGAGACTAGGCTCTAAGGAAAGCTGTCTCGGGTGTGGACCAATCAACTTCAAGGACCATGTGAGACTAGGCTCTAAGGAAAGCTGTCTCGGGTGTGGACCAATCAACTTCAAGGACAGTGCATACATTATCATCATTCGTTTGCATTTTGACTGCTTGTGTTGTGGTTATTGCAAACATGACGCCTTGTACACCATTGGAACCTCATTTGCCAGTAACAAATCTGATAATTGTTTTTTTTTCAATCAACTTCAAGGACAGTGCATACATTATCATCATTCGTTTGCATTTTGACTGCTTGTGTTGTGGTTATTGCAAACATGACGCCTTGTACACCATTGGAACCTCATTTGCCAGTAAAAAATATGATAATTGTTTTTTTCAATCAACTTCAAGGACAGTGCATACATTATCATCATTCGTTTGCATTTTGACTGCTTGTGTTGTGGTTATTGCAAACATGACGCCTTGTACACCATTGGAACCTCATTTGCCAGTAAAAAATATGATAATTGTTTTTTTCAATCAACTTCAAGGACAGTGCATACATTATCATCATTCGTTTGCATTTTGACTGCTTGTGTTGTGGTTATTGCAAACATGACGCCTTGTACACCATTGGAACCTCATTTGCCAGTAAAAAATATGATAATTGTTTTTTTTCAATCAACTTCAAGGACAGTGCATACATTATCAGAGTTGTGTTTTTTGTTTGCATTACGGCTGCAGGTATTGTGGTCTATGCAAACATGACTCCTTGTAAAAAAAGGTGTCAGTTTTGTAGCCAGATAGAAGGGTAAAAAAAACAATTATCAAATCAATAACCGTGCAGTATTCGATGATTTCTCTGTGTAACAAAACACATGTTTTGTTCCTGGGTAGTAAGTGTTATTTCCTAATTGATTATGCCTCAAAAGTACAGAAAGTGGCTATTATACCCCAACAACTTTGCTATTGTGACCAGCACATTGATATTTTGAATTTAAAGCTTTCGTGACTGCAGCAGGGATTCATCTTCTTGGTTCTTTCGGTAAAGTCACGTAGAAGTGAAATAATAAAATAATAAAAATAAAACATAATAAAATACAAAGTCACGTAGAAGGGAAATAATAAAATAATAAAAATAAAACATAATAAAATACAAAGTCACGTAGAAGGGAAGTAATAAAATAATAAAAATGAAACATAATAAAATACAATTCTCACGACGTTTCGGCCACGACGCAAGCAGCCGTCCTCAGGTGAAGAACGGGTCTGTCGGAAAGACAGCGTCTGAATGAGCACCACCAAGCTTGGCAGCGTGTATACTTAAATATATACTTAAATATATACTTAAATATATACTTAAATATATACTTAAATATATACTTAAATATATACTTAAATATGTACTTAAATATACGCTGCCAAGCTTGGTGGTGTTCAGAAGAACGGGTCTGTCGGTAAGACAGCGTCTGAATGAAACACCACCAAGCTTGGCAGCGCATATTTAAGCTGCTGGGTTAGAGGGGGAAGAGCGCCTTGACAAAGGGATTTGCATATCAAGAGGAATTTAGCATATTTATGGGAAATGCAGATATGGGATTAGTACTACTTGTGGAATGCGTAGGAGGTGGGCGGGGGGGTCTCAAAGTCATATTATGCCCGTGCACTATGTAGGGTTAGCAGCATCACAGGGAGGCATTTTAATAGTAAGGAGCTGCAGCATATCAGCTGAGGACGGCTGCTTGCGTTGTGGCCGAAACGTCGTGAGAATTGTATTTTATGAAGTTTTATTTTTATTTATTTTATTATTTCCCTTCTACGCGACTTTACCGAAAGAACCAAGAAGATGAATCCCTGCTGCAGTCACGAAAGCTTTACATCGAAAAAAAAGATGATGTTGATGATGTAGATGATGATGTTGATGTTAATGATGATGATGTTGATGATGATGATGTTGATGATGATGTTGATGATGTGAATGACGCTGTCTCCCCGACAGACGCTGTTTTTCACCTGAGGACGGCTGCTTGCGTTGTGGCCGAAACGTCGTGAGAATTGTATTTTATTGTGTTTTATTTTCATTATTTTATTATTTCACTTCTACGCGACTTTGTATTTTATTATGTTTTATTTTTATTATTTTATTATTTCACTTCTACGCGACTTTGTATTTTATTATGTTTTATTTTCATTATTTTATTATTTCACTTCTACGTGACTTTGTATTTTATTGTGTTTTATTTTTATTATTTTATTATTTCACTTCTACGTGACTTTGTATTTTATTATGTTTTATTTTTATTATTTTATTATTTCACTTCTACGTGACTTTGTATTTTATTTCGTTTTATTTTTATTATTTTATTATTTCACTTCTACGTGACTTTGTATTTTATTATGTTTAATTTTTATTATTTTATTATTTCACTTCTACGTGACTTTGTATTTT
This sequence comes from Lampetra fluviatilis, assembly GCF_964198595.1. Lineage (NCBI taxonomy): Eukaryota > Metazoa > Chordata > Hyperoartia > Petromyzontiformes > Petromyzontidae > Lampetra > Lampetra fluviatilis. The sequence goes on along the minus strand of NW_027621805.1, from coordinate 7,070 downwards.
ATTATGTTTTATTTGTATTATTTTATTACTTCCCTTCTACGTGACTTTGTATTTTATTATGTTTAATTTTTATTATTTTATTATTTCACTTCTACGTGACTTTGTATTTTATTAAGTTTTATTTTTATTGTTTTATTATTTCACTTCTACGTGACTTTGTATTTTATTATGTTTTATTTTCATTATTTTATTATTTCCCTTCTACGTGACTTTGTATTTTATTATGTTTAATTTTTATTATTTTATTATTTCACTTCTACGTGACTTTGTATTTTATTATGTTTTATTTTTATTATTTTATTATTTTACTTCTACGTGACTTTGTATTTTATTATGTTTTATTTTTATTATTTTATTATTTTACTTCTACGTGACTTTGTATTTTATTGTGTTTTATTTTCATTATTTTATTATTTTACTTCTACGTGACTTTGCATTTTATTATGTTTTATTTTTATTATTTTATTATTTCACTTCTACGTGACTTCGTATTTTATTATGTTTAATTTTTATTATTTTATTGTTTCACTTCTACGTGATGACTTTACCGAAAGAACCAAGAAGACGGCACATTGATATTTTGAATTTGACCTTTTTCCAATGAGAAAACGCGTGGCGTTTGTGGCATTCATTCACATAAATTCCTGGTCGTAAAAAGCCAAGTTTATGGGGAACAATAGCCATTTATTACACTTCTTAAGGCATAGGCAAATGAAATAAATAACACTTACTACCCAGGGAGAAAAATTGGTATTTAAGTCGTGAATTAAAAAAAAATCGCGTTTTTTTTCTCTCCGTCATTCACTACGACCGCCTGCTCGGCCACCGTAGCCCAGCGTGGTCGCGAAAGGGGAGGGGCGTCAAGGAGGCAACAATGGCGGCTCCCTGTAGCGGCCGTGGTGGTGGTCGTGGTGGTGGTGGTGGTCGTGGTGGTGGTGGTGGTGGCCGTGGTGGTGGTGGTGGGAGAATTCACAGAGCGAGGAGAGATGAGGAAGAGGAGGAGGAGGTCGGAGGATGATGACGAGGAGGAGGGAGGATCTGGTCACCTACGGGAACCCGCTGCCAGATGTCCCAGACGGTGTGGGGGTGTGGAATGAGTGTTTGGTTGTGAGTGAGTGGGGTGGTGGTGAGTGAGTGGGTGGGTGGGTGAGTGAGTGGGTGGGTGAGTGAGTGGGTGGGTGAGTAAGTGGGTGGGTGAGTGAGTGGGTGGGTGTGGGTGAGTGGGTGGGTGGGTGTGGGTGAGTGAGTGGGGTGGGTGGGTGAGTGGGTGAGTGGGTGGGTGGGTGAGTGAGTGAGTGGGGTGGGTGGGTGAGTGAGTGTGGTGGGTGGGTGGGTGTGGGTGAGTGGGTGGGTGGGTGTGGGTGAGTGAGTGGGTGGGTGGGTGAGTGGGTGGGTGAGTGAGTGGGTGGGGTGAGTGAGTGGGTGGGTGAGTGAGTGGGTGGGTGTGGGTGAGTGGGTGGGTGGGTGTGGGGTGAGTGAGTGGGTGGGTGGGTGAGTGGGTGAGTGGGGTGGGTGGGTGAGTGAGTGAGTGGGTGAGTGAGTGGGTGGGTGAGTGAGTGAGTGGGTGGGTGAGTGAGTGGGTGAGTGGGTGGGTGGGTGAGTGGGTGGGTGGGTGAGTGGGTGGGTGGGTGAGTGGGTGGGTGAGTGGGTGGGTGGGTGAGTGGGTGGGTGGGTGAGTGGGTGAGTGAGTGGGTGGGTGGGTGGGTGAGTGGGTGGGTGGGTGAGTGAGTGAGTGGGTGGGTGAGTGGGTGAGTGGGTGAGTGGGTGGGTGGGTGAGTGAGTGAGTGGGTGGGTGAGTGGGTGGGTGGGTGAGTGAGTGAGTGGGTGAGTGAGTGGGTGGGTGGGTGAGTGAGTGGGTGGGTGGGTGAGTGAGTGAGTGGGTGGGTGAGTGGGTGGGTGGGTGAGTGGGTGGGTGGGTGGTGAGTGAGTGAGTGGGTGAGTGAGTGGGTGGGTGGGTGGTGGGTGAGTGGGTGGGTGGGTGGGTGGGTGAGTGAGTGAGTGGGTGGGTGGGTGGGTGAGTGGGTGGATGGGTGGGTGAGTGAGTGGGTGGGTGGGTGAGTGGGTGGGTGGGTGAGTGAGTGGGTGAGTGAGTGGAGTGGGTGGGTGGGTGGGTGAGTGAGTGGGTGGGTGGGTGAGTGAGTGAGTGGGTGGGTGGTGGGTGGGTGGGTGAGTGGGTGGATGGGTGGGTGAGTGAGTGGGTGGGTGGGTGAGTGGGTGTGTGAGTGAGTGAGTGGGTGAGTGGGTGGGTGGGTGGGGTGAGTGAGTGGGTGAGTGGGTGGGTGGGTGAGTGAGTGAGTGGGTGAGTGAGTGGGTGGGTGGGTGGGTGAGTGAGTGGGTGGGTGGGTGGGTGAGTGAGTGAGTGGGTGGGTGAGTGAGTGGGTGGGTGGGTGAGTGGGTGGGTGGGTGAGTGAGTGAGTGGGTGAGTGAGTGGGTGGGTGGGGTGAGTGGGTGGGTGGTGTGAGTGAGTGGGTGGGTGGGTGAGTGAGTGAGTGGGTGAGTGAGTGGGGTGGGTGGGTGGGTGAGTGAGTGAGTGAGTGGGTGGGGTGGGTGAGTGGTGGTGGAGGTGGGTGAGTGGGTGGGTGGAGTGGAGTGGGGTGGGTGAGTGAGTGGGTGGGTGGGTGGGTGAGTGAGTGGGTGGGTGGGTGGGTGAGTGAGTGAGTGAGTGAGTGAGTGGGTGGGTGAGTGGGTGAGTGGGTGGGTGGGTGAGTGAGTGAGTGGGTGAGTGGGTGGGTGGGTGGGGTGAGTGAGTGAGTGGGTGGGTGGGTGGGTGAGTGAGTGGGTGGGTGGGTGAGTGAGTGGGTGAGTGGGTGGGTGAGTGAGTGGGTGGGTGGGTGGGTGAGTGAGTGAGTGAGTGGGGTGAGTGGGTGGGTGGGTGTGGTGAGTGGGTGGGTGGGTGAGTGGAGTGGGTGGGTGGGTGAGTGAGTGAGGTGGGTGGGTGAGTGGGTGAGTGAGTGGGTGGGTGGGTGGTGGGTGAGTGAGTGAGTGAGTGGGTGGGTGGGTGGGTGAGTGGGTGGGTGGGTGGGTGGGTGAGTGGGTGGGTGGGTGAGTGAGTGGGTGGGTGGGTGAGTGGGTGGGTGAGTGAGTGGGTGAGTGAGTGGGTGGGTGGGTGAGTGGGTGGGTGGGTGGGTGAGTGGGTGGGTGGGTGGGTGGGTGAGTGAGTGAGTGGGTGGGTGGGTGGGTGGGTGAGTGAGTGAGTGGGTGGGTGGGTGGGTGAGTGAGTGAGTGGGTGAGTGGGTGGGTGGGTGGGTGAGTGGGTGGGTGGGTGAGTGAGTGGTGGTGGGTGGGTGGGTGAGTGAGTGAGTGAGTGAGTGGGTGGGTGGGTGAGTGGGTGGGTGAGTGAGTGGGTGGGTGAGTGAGTGGGTGGGTGGGTGAGTGAGTGGGTGGGTGGGTGAGTGGGTGGGTGGGTGAGTGAGTGGGTGTGGTGAGTGAGTGGGTGGGTGGGTGGTGAGTGGGTGGGTGGGTGGGTGGTGTGGTGAGTGAGTGAGTGAGTGGTGGGTGGGTGGGTGGGTGAGTGAGTGGGTGGGTGGGTGAGTGAGTGAGTGGGTGGGTGAGTGGGTGGGTGGGTGAGTGGGTGGGTGGGTGAGTGAGTGAGTGAGTGGGTGAGTGAGTGGGTGGGTGGGTGGGTGAGTGGGTGGGTGGGTGGTGGTGGTGAGTGAGTGGTGGGTGGGTGGGTGGGTGAGTGGGTGGATGGGTGGGTGAGTGAGTGGGTGGGTGGGTGAGTGGGTGGGTGGGTGAGTGAGTGGGTGAGTGAGTGGGTGGGTGGGTGGGTGAGTGAGTGGGTGGGTGGGTGGAGTGAGTGAGTGGGTGGGTGGGTGGGTGGGTGAGTGGGTGGATGGGTGGGTGAGTGAGTGGGTGGGTGGGTGAGTGGGTGTGTGAGTGAGTGGGTGGGTGAGTGGGTGGGTGGGTGGGTGAGTGAGTGGGTGAGTGGGTGGGTGGTGTGAGTGAGTGGGTGAGTGAGTGGGTGGGTGGGTGGGTGAGTGAGTGGGTGGGTGTGGGTGGGTGAGTGAGTGAGTGGGTGGTGAGTGAGTGGGTGGGTGGGTGAGTGGGTGGGTGGGTGAGTGAGTGAGTGGGTGAGTGAGTGGGTGGGTGGGTGAGTGGGTGGGTGGGTGAGTGAGTGGGTGGGTGGGTGAGTGAGTGAGTGGGTGAGTGAGTGGGTGGGTGGGTGGGTGAGTGAGTGAGTGAGTGGGTGGTGTGGGTGAGTGGGTGGGTGGGTGAGTGGGTGGGTGGATGGGTGGGTGGGTGAGTGAGTGGGTGGGTGGGTGGGTGAGTGAGTGGGTGGGTGGGTGGGGTGAGTGAGTGAGTGTGTGAGTGGGTGGGTGAGTGGGTGAGTGGGTGGGTGGGTGAGTGAGTGAGTGGGTGGAGTGGGTGGGTGGTGTGGGTGAGTGAGTGGGTGGGTGGGTGGGTGAGTGAGTGGGTGGGTGGTGTGAGTGAGTGAGTGAGTGGGTGGGTGAGTGAGTGGGTGGGTGGGTGGTGGGTGGGTGGGTGAGTGAGTGAGTGAGTGGGTGAGTGGGTGGAGTGGGTGGGTGGGTGAGTGGGTGGGTGGGTGAGTGGGTGTGGGTGGGTGAGGTGAGTGAGTGGGTGGGTGGGTGGGTGAGTGAGTGGTGGGTGGGTGGGTGAGTGAGTGGGTGAGTGGGTGGGTGGGTGGGTGAGTGGGTGGGTGGGTGGGTGGTGTGAGTGGGTGGGTGAGGTGAGTGTGTGGAGTGGGTGGGTGAGTGGGTGGGTGGGTGAGTGGTGTGGGTGGTGAGTGGGTGAGTGGGTGGGTGGGTGGGTGGGTGGGTGAGTGGGTGGGTGGGTGGGTGGGTGAGTGAGTGAGTGGGTGGGTGGGTGGGTGAGTGAGTGTGAGTGGGTGGGTGGGTGGGTGAGTGAGTGGTGGGTGAGTGGGTGGGTGAGTGGGTGGGTGGAGTGGGTGGGTGGGTGAGTGGGTGGGTGGGTGGGTGAGTGAGTGGTGTGGGTGGGTGGGTGAGTGGGTGGGTGAGTGAGTGGGTGGGTGGTGTGGGTGGGTGGTGTGAGTGAGTGGGTGGGGTGGGTGAGTGGTGGGTGGGTGGGTGGGTGGGTGGGTGGGTGAGTGAGTGGGTGGGTGGGTGAGTGGGTGGGTGGGTGGGTGGGTGGTGAGTGGGTGGGTGGTGAGTGGGTGGGTGGGTGGGTGAGTGGTGGGTGGGTGGGTGGGTGTGGAGTGGTGGGTGGGTGGGTGGGTTGTGGGTGTGGTGTGGTGGGTGAGTGAGTGAGTGGGTGGGTGGGGTGGGTGAGTGGGTGGGTGGGTGGGTGAGTGGGTGGGTGGGTGGGTGAGTGGGTGGGTGGGTGGGTGAGTGGAGTGGGTGGGTGGTGTGGGTGGAGTGGGTGGGTGGGTGAGTGGGGTGGGTGGGTGGGTGGGTGAGTGGGTGGGTGGGTGGGTGAGTGGGTGGGTGAGTGAGTGTGGTGTGTGGGTGTGGTGGGTGGGTGGGTGAGTGGGTGAGTGGGTGGGTGGGTGAGTGGGTGGGTGGGTGGGTGAGTGGGTGAGTGGGTGGGTGGAGTGGGTGGGTGAGTGGGTGAGTGGGTGGGTGGATGAGTGGGTGGGTGGGTGGTGTGTGTGTGTGGGTGGGTGAGTGTGTGGGTGGGTGGAGTGGGTGAGTGGGTGGGTGGGTGAGTGGTGTGGGTGGGTGGGGTGGGTGAGTGGGTGAGTGGGTGAGTGGGTGGGTGGGTGAGTGGGTGGGTGGGTGGGTGGGTGAGTGGGGTGGGTGGGTGGGTGGGTGAGTGGGTGGGTGGGTGGTGAGTGGGTGAGTGAGTGAGTGGGTGAGTGGTGGGTGGGTGGGTGGAGTGGGTGGAGTGGGTGGGTGGGTGGGTGGAGTGGGTGGGTGGGTGAGTGAGTGAGTGGGTGGGTGGGTGAGTGGGTGGGTGGGTGGGTGGGTGAGTGGGTGGGTGGGTGAGTGAGTGGGTGGGTGGGTGAGTGGGTGGGTGGGTGAGTGAGTGGGTGAGTGAGTGGGTGGGTGGGTGTGTGAGTGGGTGGGTGGGGTGGGTGGGTGGGTGAGTGGGTGGGTGGGTGGGTGAGTGAGTGAGTGAGTGGGTGGGTGGGTGGGTGAGTGAGTGGGTGAGGTGGGTGGGTGGGTGAGGTGGGTGAGGTGAGTGGGTGAGTGGGTGGGTGGGTGGTGTGAGTGGGTGGGTGAGGTGAGTGAGTGGGTGGTGTGGGTGGGTGAGGTGGGTGTGGTGGGTGGGTGAGTGGGTGGGTGGGTGAGTGGGTGGGTGGGTGAGTGAGTGGGTGGGTGGGTGGGTGAGTGGGTGGGTGGGTGGGTGAGTGAGTGGAGTGGGTGGTGAGTGAGTGGGTGGGTGGGTGAGTGGGTGGGTGGAGTGGGTGGGTGAGTGGGTGGGTGAGTGGTGGTGGGTGAGTGTGTGGTGGGTGGGTGGAGTGAGTGGGTGGGTGGTGTGTGAGGTGAGTGGAGTGGGTGGTGGTGGTGAGTGGGTGGGTGAGTGGTGTGGGGTGGGTGAGTGGGTGGGGTGGGTGGGTGAGTGAGTGGGTGAGTGAGTGGGTGGGTGGGTGAGTGAGTGGGTGGTGGGTGAGTGGGTGGTGGTGGGTGAGTGAGTGAGTGAGTGGGTGAGTGGGTGGGTGGGTGAGTGAGGTGAGTGGGGTGGGTGGGTGAGTGAGTGAGGTGGGTGGGTGAGGTGAGTGAGTGGTGGGTGGGTGGTGGTGAGTGGGTGGGGTGGGTGGAGTGAGTGGGTGGGTGGGGTGGGTGGGTGAGTGAGTGGGTGGGTGGGTGGAGTGAGTGGTGGGTGGGTGGGTGAGTGAGTGGGTGGGTGGTGGTGGGTGAGTGGTGGGTGGGTGGGTGAGTGGGTGGGTGGGTGGGTGAGTGGGTGAGTGATTGAGTGGGTGGGTGGGTGGGTGAGTGAGTGGGTGGGTGGTGGGTGTGGGTGAGTGGTGGTGGGTGGGTGGGTGGGTGAGGGTGGGTGGGGTGTGGGTGGGTGTGGGTGGGTGGGTGGTGAGTGAGTGGGTGGGTGGGTGGAGTTGAGTGGGTGGGTGGGTGAGTGGGTGGGTGGGTGGGTGAGTGGGTGGGTGGGTGGGTGAGTGGGTGGGTGGGTGGGTGAGTGGGTGGGTGAGTGAG
>NW_027621804.1:20000-29210 GCF_964198595.1 Lampetra fluviatilis | reverse complement strand
GTACGATATTTGGCGACGCAAAAATGAGCGATTTCCCAGCTCGAGAGAATTCGGCGCGAGAGAAACGATGCCCCGTAACGCACATGAGAGCAATCCGGGCCAATTTCTCCCGTTTGATGGGGTCTATGTGTAAAAATTTTGACTTTTTTGAGTGCACGTGCAAATCTGCTGGAAAAGCCTGTGGAAGTTTCACGGCGTTCGTACGATATTTGGCGACGCAAAAATGAGCGATTTCCCAGCTCGATGGAATTCGGCGCGAGAGAAACGATGCCCCGTAACGCACATGAGAGCAATCCCGGCCAATTTCTCCCGTTTGATGGGGTCTATGTGTAAAAATTTTGACTTTTTTGAGTGCACGTGCAAATCTGCTGAAAAAGCCTGTGGAAGTTTCACGGCGTTCGTACGATATTTGGCGACGCAAAAATGAGCGATTTCCCAGCTCGATGGAATTCGGCGCGAGAGAAACGATGCCCCGTAACGCACATGAGAGCAATCCCGGCCAATTTCTCCCGTTTGATGGGGTCTATGTGTAAAAATTTTGACTTTTTTGAGTGCAGGTGCAAATCTGCTGGAAAAGCCTGTGGAAGTTTCACGGCGTTCGTACGATATTTGGCGACGCAAAAATGAGCGATTTCCCAGCTCGATGGAATTCGGCGCGACAGAAAACGATGCCCCGTAACGCACATGAGAGCAATCCGGGCCAATTTCTCCCGTTTGATGGGGTCTATGTGTAAAAATTTTGACTTTTTTGAGTGCAGGTGCAAATCTGCTGGAAAAGCCTGTGGAAGTTTCACGGCGTTCGTACGATATTTGGCGACGCAAAAATGAGCGATTTCCAAGCTCGATGGAATTCGGAGCGAGAGAAACGATGCCCCGTAACGCACATGAGAGCAATCCCGGCCAATTTCTCCCGTTTGATGGGGTCTATGTGTACAAATTTTGACTTTTTTGAGTGCACGTGCAAATCTGCTGAAAAAGCCTGTGGAAGTTTCACGGCGTTCGTACGATATTTGGCGACGCAAAAATGAGCGATTTCCCAGCTCGATGGAATTCGGAGCGAGAGAAACGATGCCCCGTAACGCACATGAGAGCAATCCCGGCCAATTTCTCCCGTTTGATGGGGTCTATGTGTAAAAATTTTGACTTTTTTGAGTGCAGGTGCAAATCTGCTGGAAAAGCCTGTGGAAGTTTCACGGCGTTCGTACGATATTTGGCGACGCAAAAATGAGCGATTTCCAAGCTCGATGGAATTCGGAGCGAGAGAAACGATGCCCCGTAACGCACATGAGAGCAATCCGGGCCAATTTCTCCCGTTTGATGGGGTCTATGTGTAAAAATTTTGACTTTTTTGAGTGCAGGTCTGCTGAAAAAGCCTGTGGAAGTTTCACGGCGTTCGTACGATATTTGGCGACGCAAAAATGAGCGATTTCCCAGCTCGAGAGAATTCGGCGCGAGAGAAACGATGCCCCGTAACGCACATGAGAGCAATCCGGGCCAATTTCTCCCGTTTGATGGGGTCTATGTGTAAAAATTTTGACTTTTTTGAGTGCACGTGCAAATCTGCTGGAAAAGCCTGTGGAAGTTTCACGGCGTTCGTACGATATTTGGCGACGCAAAAATGAGCGATTTCCCAGCTCGATGGAATTCGGCGCGAGAGAAACGATGCCCCGTAACGCACATGAGAGCAATCCCGGCCAATTTCTCCCGTTTGATGGGGTCTATGTGTAAAAATTTTGACTTTTTTGAGTGCACGTGCAAATCTGCTGAAAAAGCCTGTGGAAGTTTCACGGCGTTCGTACGATATTTGGCGACGCAAAAAATGAGCGATTTCCCAGCTCGATGGAATTCGGAGCGAGAGAAACGATGCCCCGTAACGCACATGAGAGCAATCCCGGCCAATTTCTCCCGTTTGATGGGGTCTATGTGTACAAATTTTGACTTTTTTGAGTGCACGTGCAAATCTGCTGAAAAAGCCTGTGGAAGTTTCACGGCGTTCGTACGATATTTGGCGACGCAAAAATGAGCGATTTCCCAGCTCGATGGAATTCGGAGCGAGAGAAACGATGCCCCGTAACGCACATGAGAGCAATCCCGGCCAATTTCTCCCGTTTGATGGGGTCTATGTGTACAAATTTTGACTTTTTTGAGTGCACGTGCCAATCTGCTGGAAAAGCCTGTGGAAGTTTCACGGCGTTCGTACGATATTTGGCGACGCAAAAATGAGCGATTTCCCAGCTCGATGGAATTCGGCGCGACAGAAACGATGCCCCGTAACGCACATGAGAGCAATCCGGGCCAATTTCTCCCGTTTGATGGGGTCTATGTGTAAAAATTTTGACTTTTTTGAGTGCAGGTGCAAATCTGCTGGAAAAGCCTGTGGAAGTTTCACGGCGTTCGTACGATATTTGGCGACGCAAAAATGAGCGATTTCCAAGCTCGATGGAATTCGGAGCGAGAGAAACGATGCCCCGTAACGCACATGAGAGCAATCCGGGGGGCCAATTTCTCCCGTTTGATGGGGTCTATGTGTAAAAATTTTGACTTTTTTGAGTGCAGGTGCAAATCTGCTGAAAAAGCCTGTGGAAGTTTCACGGCGTTCGTACGATATTTGGCGACGCAAAAATGAGCGATTTCCCAGCTCGAGAGAATTCGGCGCGAGAGAAACGATGCCCCGTAACGCACATGAGAGCAATCCGGGCCAATTTCTCCCGTTTGATGGGGTCTATGTGTAAAAATTTTGACTTTTTTGAGTGCACGTGCAAATCTGCTGGAAAAGCCTGTGGAAGTTTCACGGCGTTCGTACGATATTTGGCGACGCAAAAATGAGCGATTTCCCAGCTCGATGGAATTCGGCGCGAGAGAAACGATGCCCCGTAACGCACATGAGAGCAATCCCGGCCAATTTCTCCCGTTTGATGGGGTCTATGTGTAAAAATTTTGACTTTTTTGAGTGCACGTGCAAATCTGCTGAAAAAGCCTGTGGAAGTTTCACGGCGTTCGTACGATATTTGGCGACGCAAAAATGAGCGATTTCCCAGCTCGATGGAATTCGGAGCGAGAGAAACGATGCCCCGTAACGCACATGAGAGCAATCCCGGCCAATTTCTCCCGTTTGATGGGGTCTATGTGTACAAATTTTGACTTTTTTGAGTGCAGGTGCAAATCTGCTGAAAAAGCCTGTGGAAGTTTCACGGCGTTCGTACGATATTTGGCGACGCAAAAATGAGCGATTTCCCAGCTCGATGGAATTCGGCGCGACAGAAACGATGCCCCGTAACGCACATGAGAGCAATCCGGGCCAATTTCTCCCGTTTGATGGGGTCTATGTGTAAAAATTTTGACTTTTTTGAGTGCAGGTGCAAATCTGCTGGAAAAGCCTGTGGAAGTTTCACGGCGTTCGTACGATATTTGGCGACGCAAAAATGAGCGATTTCCAAGCTCGATGGAATTCGGAGCGAGAGAAACGATGCCCCGTAACGCACATGAGAGCAATCCGGGCCAATTTCTCCCGTTTGATGGGGTCTATGTGTAAAAATTTTGACTTTTTTGAGTGCAGGTGCAAATCTGCTGAAAAAGCCTGTGGAAGTTTCACGGCGTTCGTACGATATTTGGCGACGCAAAAATGAGCGATTTCCCAGCTCGAGAGAATTCGGCGCGAGAGAAACGATGCCCCGTAACGCACATGAGAGCAATCCGGGCCAATTTCTCCCGTTTGATGGGGTCTATGTGTAAAAATTTTGACTTTTTTGAGTGCACGTGCAAATCTGCTGGAAAAGCCTGTGGAAGTTTCACGGCGTTCGTACGATATTTGGCGACGCAAAAATGAGCGATTTCCCAGCTCGATGGAATTCGGCGCGAGAGAAACGATGCCCCGTAACGCACATGAGAGCAATCCCGGCCAATTTCTCCCGTTTGATGGGGTCTATGTGTAAAAATTTTGACTTTTTTGAGTGCACGTGCAAATCTGCTGAAAAAGCCTGTGGAAGTTTCACGGCGTTCGTACGATATTTGGCGACGCAAAAATGAGCGATTTCCCAGCTCGATGGAATTCGGAGCGAGAGAAACGATGCCCCGTAACGCACATGAGAGCAATCCCGGCCAATTTCTCCCGTTTGATGGGGTCTATGTGTACAAATTTTGACTTTTTTGAGTGCAGGTGCAAATCTGCTGAAAAAGCCTGTGGAAGTTTCACGGCGTTCGTACGATATTTGGCGACGCAAAAATGAGCGATTTCCCAGCTCGAGAGAATTCGGCGCGAGAGAAACGATGCCCCGTAACGCACATGAGAGCAATCCGGGCCAATTTCTCCCGTTTGATGGGGTCTATGTGTAAAAATTTTGACTTTTTTGAGTGCAGGTGCAAATCTGCTGGAAAAGCCTGTGGAAGTTTCACGGCGTTCGTACGATATTTGGCGACGCAAAAATGAGCGATTTCCAAGCTCGATGGAATTCGGAGCGAGAGAAACGATGCCCCGTAACGCACATGAGAGCAATCCGGGCCAATTTCTCCCGTTTGATGGGGTCTATGTGTAAAAATTTTGACTTTTTTGAGTGCACGTGCAAATCTGCTGAAAAAGCCTGTGGAAGTTTCACGGCGTTCGTACGATATTTGGCGACGCAAAAATGAGCGATTTCCCAGCTCGATGGAATTCGGCGCGAGAGAAACGATGCCCCGTAACGCACATGAGAGCAATCCCGGCCAATTTCTCCCGTTTGATGGGGTCTATGTGTAAAAATTTTGACTTTTTTGAGTGCACGTGCAAATCTGCTGAAAAAGCCTGTGGAAGTTTCACGGCGTTCGTACGATATTTGGCGACGCAAAAATGAGCGATTTCCCAGCTCGATGGAATTCGGAGCGAGAGAAACGATGCCCCGTAACGCACATGAGAGCAATCCCGGCCAATTTCTCCCGTTTGATGGGGTCTATGTGTACAAATTTTGACTTTTTTGAGTGCACGTGCCAATCTGCTGGAAAAGCCTGTGGAAGTTTCACGGCGTTCGTACGATATTTGGCGACGCAAAAATGAGCGATTTCCCAGCTCGATGGAATTCGGCGCGACAGAAACGATGCCCCGTAACGCACATGAGAGCAATCCGGGCCAATTTCTCCCGTTTGATGGGGTCTATGTGTAAAAATTTTGACTTTTTTGAGTGCAGGTGCAAATCTGCTGGAAAAGCCTGTGGAAGTTTCACGGCGTTCGTACGATATTTGGCGACGCAAAAATGAGCGATTTCCAAGCTCGATGGAATTCGGAGCGAGAGAAACGATGCCCCGTAACGCACATGAGAGCAATCCCGGCCAATTTCTCCCGTTTGATGGGGTCTATGTGTACAAATTTTGACTTTTTTGAGTGCACGTGCAAATCTGCTGAAAAAGCCTGTGGAAGTTTCACGGCGTTCGTACGATATTTGGCGACGCAAAAATGAGCGATTTCCCAGCTCGAGAGAATTCGGCGCGAGAGAAACGATGCCCCGTAACGCACATGAGAGCAATCCGGGCCAATTTCTCCCGTTTGATGGGGTCTATGTGTAAAAATTTTGACTTTTTTGAGTGCACGTGCAAATCTGCTGGAAAAGCCTGTGGAAGTTTCACGGCGTTCGTACGATATTTGGCGACGCAAAAATGAGCGATTTCCCAGCTCGATGGAATTCGGAGCGAGAGAAACGATGCCCCGTAACGCACATGAGAGCAATCCCGGCCAATTTCTCCCGTTTGATGGGGTCTATGTGTACAAATTTTGACTTTTTTGAGTGCACGTGCCAATCTGCTGGAAAAGCCTGTGGAAGTTTCACGGCGTTCGTACGATATTTGGCGACGCAAAAATGAGCGATTTCCCAGCTCGATGGAATTCGGCGCGACAGAAACGATGCCCCGTAACGCACATGAGAGCAATCCGGGCCAATTTCTCCCGTTTGATGGGGTCTATGTGTAAAAATTTTGACTTTTTTGAGTGCAGGTGCAAATCTGCTGGAAAAGCCTGTGGAAGTTTCACGGCGTTCGTACGATATTTGGCGACGCAAAAATGAGCGATTTCCAAGCTCGATGGAATTCGGAGCGAGAGAAACGATGCCCCGTAACGCACATGAGAGCAATCCGGGCCAATTTCTCCCGTTTGATGGGGTCTATGTGTAAAAATTTTGACTTTTTTGAGTGCACGTGCAAATCTGCTGAAAAAGCCTGTGGAAGTTTCACGGCGTTCGTACGATATTTGGCGACGCAAAAATGAGCGATTTCCCAGCTCGAGAGAATTCGGCGCGAGAGAAACGATGCCCCGTTACGCACATGAGAGCAATCCGGGCCAATTTCTCCCGTTTGATGGGGTCTATGTGTAAAAATTTTGACTTTTTTGAGTGCACGTGCAAATCTGCTGGAAAAGCCTGTGGAAGTTTCACGGCGTTCGTACGATATTTGGCGACGCAAAAATGAGCGATTTCCCAGCTCGATGGAATTCGGCGCGAGAGAAACGATGCCCCGTAACGCACATGAGAGCAATCCCGGCCAATTTCTCCCGTTTGATGGGGTCTATGTGTAAAAATTTTGACTTTTTTGAGTGCAGGTGCAAATCTGCTGGAAAAGCCTGTGGAAGTTTCACGGCGTTCGTACGATATTTGGCGACGCAAAAATGAGCGATTTCCCAGCTCGATGGAATTCGGCGCGACAGAAACGATGCCCCGTAACGCACATGAGAGCAATCCGGGCCAATTTCTCCCGTTTGATGGGGTCTATGTGTAAAAATTTTGACTTTTTTGAGTGCAGGTGCAAATCTGCTGGAAAAGCCTGTGGAAGTTTCACGGCGTTCGTACGATATTTGGCGACGCAAAAATGAGCGATTTCCAAGCTCGATGGAATTCGGAGCGAGAGAAACGATGCCCCGTAACGCACATGAGAGCAATCCCGGCCAATTTCTCCCGTTTGATGGGGTCTATGTGTACAAATTTTGACTTTTTTGAGTGCACGTGCAAATCTGCTGAAAAAGCCTGTGGAAGTTTCACGGCGTTCGTACGATATTTGGCGACGCAAAAATGAGCGATTTCCCAGCTCGATGGAATTCGGAGCGAGAGAAACGATGCCCCGTAACGCACATGAGAGCAATCCCGGCCAATTTCTCCCGTTTGATGGGGTCTATGTGTAAAAATTTTGACTTTTTTGAGTGCAGGTGCAAATCTGCTGGAAAAGCCTGTGGAAGTTTCACGGCGTTCGTACGATATTTGGCGACGCAAAAATGAGCGATTTCCAAGCTCGATGGAATTCGGAGCGAGAGAAACGATGCCCCGTAACGCACATGAGAGCAATCCGGGCCAATTTCTCCCGTTTGATGGGGTCTATGTGTAAAAATTTTGACTTTTTTGAGTGCAGGTGCAAATCTGCTGAAAAAGCCTGTGGAAGTTTCACGGCGTTCGTACGATATTTGGCGACGCAAAAATGAGCGATTTCCCAGCTCGAGAGAATTCGGCGCGAGAGAAACGATGCCCCGTAACGCACATGAGAGCAATCCGGGCCAATTTCTCCCGTTTGATGGGGTCTATGTGTAAAAATTTTGACTTTTTTGAGTGCACGTGCAAATCTGCTGGAAAAGCCTGTGGAAGTTTCACGGCGTTCGTACGATATTTGGCGACGCAAAAATGAGCGATTTCCCAGCTCGATGGAATTCGGCGCGAGAGAAACGATGCCCCGTAACGCACATGAGAGCAATCCCGGCCAATTTCTCCCGTTTGATGGGGTCTATGTGTAAAAATTTTGACTTTTTTGAGTGCACGTGCAAATCTGCTGAAAAAGCCTGTGGAAGTTTCACGGCGTTCGTACGATATTTGGCGACGCAAAAATGAGCGATTTCCCAGCTCGATGGAATTCGGAGCGAGAGAAACGATGCCCCGTAACGCACATGAGAGCAATCCCGGCCAATTTCTCCCGTTTGATGGGGTCTATGTGTACAAATTTTGACTTTTTTGAGTGCACGTGCAAATCTGCTGAAAAAGCCTGTGGAAGTTTCACGGCGTTCGTACGATATTTGGCGACGCAAAAATGAGCGATTTCCCAGCTCGATGGAATTCGGCGCGAGAGAAACGATGCCCCGTAACGCACATGAGAGCAATCCCGGCCAATTTCTCCCGTTTGATGGGGTCTATGTGTAAAAATTTTGACTTTTTTGAGTGCACGTGCAAATCTGCTGAAAAAGCCTGTGGAAGTTTCACGGCGTTCGTACGATATTTGGCGACGCAAAAATGAGCGATTTCCCAGCTCGATGGAATTCGGCGCGACAGAAACGATGCCCCGTAACGCACATGAGAGCAATCCGGGCCAATTTCTCCCGTTTGATGGGGTCTATGTGTAAAAATTTTGACTTTTTTGAGTGCACGTGCAAATCTGCTGAAAAAGCCTGTGGAAGTTTCACGGCGTTCGTACGATATTTGGCGACGCAAAAATGAGCGATTTCCCAGCTCGAGAGAATTCGGCGCGAGAGAAACGATGCCCCGTAACGCACATGAGAGCAATCCGG
The DNA here is from genome assembly GCF_964198595.1 of Lampetra fluviatilis. Lineage (NCBI taxonomy): Eukaryota > Metazoa > Chordata > Hyperoartia > Petromyzontiformes > Petromyzontidae > Lampetra > Lampetra fluviatilis. The sequence continues at coordinate 20,713 of NW_027621804.1, read as the reverse complement.
GCCAATTTCTCCCGTTTGATGGGGTCTATGTGTACAAATTTTGACTTTTTTGAGTGCACGTGCAAATCTGCTGAAAAAGCCTGTGGAAGTTTCACGGCGTTCGTACGATATTTGGCGACGCAAAAATGAGCGATTTCCCAGCTCGATGGAATTCGGCGCGACAGAAACGATGCCCCGTAACGCACATGAGAGCAATCCGGGCCAATTTCTCCCGTTTGATGGGGTCTATGTGTAAAAATTTTGACTTTTTTGAGTGCACGTGCAAATCTGCTGAAAAAGCCTGTGGAAGTTTCACGGCGTTCGTACGATATTTGGCGACGCAAAAATGAGCGATTTCCCAGCTCGAGAGAATTCGGCGCGAGAGAAACGATGCCCCGTAACGCACATGAGAGCAATCCGGGCCAATTTCTCCCGTTTGATGGGGTCTATGTGTAAAAATTTTGACTTTTTTGAGTGCAGGTGCAAATCTGCTGAAAAAGCCTGTGGAAGTTTCACGGCGTTCGTACGATATTTGGCGACGCAAAAATGAGCGATTTCCCAGCTCGATGGAATTCGGCGCGAGAGAAACGATGCCCCGTAACGCACATGAGAGCAATCCGGGCCAATTTCTCCCGTTTGATGGGGTCTATGTGTAAAAATTTTGACTTTTTTGAGTGCACGTGCAAATCTGCTGAAAAAGCCTGTGGAAGTTTCACGGCGTTCGTACGATATTT
>NW_027621804.1:5000-10000 GCF_964198595.1 Lampetra fluviatilis | reverse complement strand
CACGTGCAAATCTGCTGAAAAAGCCTGTGGAAGTTTCACGGCGTTCGTACGATATTTGGCGACGCAAAAATGAGCGATTTCCCAGCTCGATGGAATTCGGCGCGAGAGAAACGATGCCCCGTAACGCACATGAGAGCAATCCGGGCCAATTTCTCCCGTTTGATGGGGTCTATGTGTAAAAATTTTGACTTTTTTGAGTGCAGGTGCAAATCTGCTGGAAAAGCCTGTGGAAGTTTCACGGCGTTCGTACGATATTTGGCGACGCAAAAATGAGCGATTTCCAAGCTCGATGGAATTCGGAGCGAGAGAAACGATGCCCCGTAACGCACATGAGAGCAATCCGGGCCAATTTCTCCCGTTTGATGGGGTCTATGTGTACAAATTTTGACTTTTTTGAGTGCACGTGCCAATCTGCTGGAAAAGCCTGTGGAAGTTTCACGGCGTTCGTACGATATTTGGCGACGCAAAAATGAGCGATTTCCCAGCTCGATGGAATTCGGCGCGAGAGAAACGATGCCCCGTAACGCACATGAGAGCAATCCCGGCCAATTTCTCCCGTTTGATGGGGTCTATGTGTAAAAATTTTGACTTTTTTGAGTGCAGGTGCAAATCTGCTGAAAAAGCCTGTGGAAGTTTCACGGCGTTCGTACGATATTTGGCGACGCAAAAATGAGCGATTTCCCAGCTCGAGAGAATTCGGCGCGAGAGAAACGATGCCCCGTAACGCACATGAGAGCAATCCGGGCCAATTTCTCCCGTTTGATGGGGTCTATGTGTAAAAATTTTGACTTTTTTGAGTGCAGGTGCAAATCTGCTGGAAAAGCCTGTGGAAGTTTCACGGCGTTCGTACGATATTTGGCGACGCAAAAATGAGCGATTTCCCAGCTCGATGGAATTCGGAGCGAGAGAAACGATGCCCCGTAACGCACATGAGAGCAATCCCGGCCAATTTCTCCCGTTTGATGGGGTCTATGTGTACAAATTTTGACTTTTTTGAGTGCACGTGCCAATCTGCTGGAAAAGCCTGTGGAAGTTTCACGGCGTTCGTACGATATTTGGCGACGCAAAAATGAGCGATTTCCCAGCTCGATGGAATTCGGCGCGAGAGAAACGATGCCCCGTAACGCACATGAGAGCAATCCCGGCCAATTTCTCCCGTTTGATGGGGTCTATGTGTAAAAATTTTGACTTTTTTGAGTGCACGTGCAAATCTGCTGAAAAAGCCTGTGGAAGTTTCACGGCGTTCGTACGATATTTGGCGACGCAAAAATGAGCGATTTCCCAGCTCGATGGAATTCGGAGCGAGAGAAACGATGCCCCGTAACGCACATGAGAGCAATCCCGGCCAATTTCTCCCGTTTGATGGGGTCTATGTGTAAAAATTTTGACTTTTTTGAGTGCACGTGCAAATCTGCTGGAAAAGCCTGTGGAAGTTTCACGGCGTTCGTACGATATTTGGCGACGCAAAAATGAGCGATTTCCCAGCTCGATGGAATTCGGAGCGAGAGAAACGATGCCCCGTAACGCACATGAGAGCAATCCCGGCCAATTTCTCCCGTTTGATGGGGTCTATGTGTACAAATTTTGACTTTTTTGAGTGCACGTGCCAATCTGCTGGAAAAGCCTGTGGAAGTTTCACGGCGTTCGTACGATATTTGGCGACGCAAAAATGAGCGATTTCCCAGCTCGATGGAATTCGGCGCGACAGAAACGATGCCCCGTAACGCACATGAGAGCAATCCGGGCCAATTTCTCCCGTTTGATGGGGTCTATGTGTAAAAATTTTGACTTTTTTGAGTGCAGGTGCAAATCTGCTGGAAAAGCCTGTGGAAGTTTCACGGCGTTCGTACGATATTTGGCGACGCAAAAATGAGCGATTTCCAAGCTCGATGGAATTCGGAGCGAGAGAAACGATGCCCCGTAACGCACATGAGAGCAATCCGGGCCAATTTCTCCCGTTTGATGGGGTCTATGTGTAAAAATTTTGACTTTTTTGAGTGCACGTGCAAATCTGCTGAAAAAGCCTGTGGAAGTTTCACGGCGTTCGTACGATATTTGGCGACGCAAAAATGAGCGATTTCCCAGCTCGAGAGAATTCGGCGCGAGAGAAACGATGCCCCGTAACGCACATGAGAGCAATCCGGGCCAATTTCTCCCGTTTGATGGGGTCTATGTGTAAAAATTTTGACTTTTTTGAGTGCACGTGCAAATCTGCTGGAAAAGCCTGTGGAAGTTTCACGGCGTTCGTACGATATTTGGCGACGCAAAAATGAGCGATTTCCCAGCTCGATGGAATTCGGCGCGAGAGAAACGATGCCCCGTAACGCACATGAGAGCAATCCCGGCCAATTTCTCCCGTTTGATGGGGTCTATGTGTAAAAATTTTGACTTTTTTGAGTGCACGTGCAAATCTGCTGAAAAAGCCTGTGGAAGTTTCACGGCGTTCGTACGATATTTGGCGACGCAAAAATGAGCGATTTCCCAGCTCGATGGAATTCGGAGCGAGAGAAACGATGCCCCGTAACGCACATGAGAGCAATCCCGGCCAATTTCTCCCGTTTGATGGGGTCTATGTGTACAAATTTTGACTTTTTTGAGTGCAGGTGCAAATCTGCTGAAAAAGCCTGTGGAAGTTTCACGGCGTTCGTACGATATTTGGCGACGCAAAAATGAGCGATTTCCCAGCTCGAGAGAATTCGGCGCGAGAGAAACGATGCCCCGTAACGCACATGAGAGCAATCCGGGCCAATTTCTCCCGTTTGATGGGGTCTATGTGTAAAAATTTTGACTTTTTTGAGTGCAGGTGCAAATCTGCTGGAAAAGCCTGTGGAAGTTTCACGGCGTTCGTACGATATTTGGCGACGCAAAAATGAGCGATTTCCAAGCTCGATGGAATTCGGAGCGAGAGAAACGATGCCCCGTAACGCACATGAGAGCAATCCGGGCCAATTTCTCCCGTTTGATGGGGTCTATGTGTAAAAATTTTGACTTTTTTGAGTGCACGTGCAAATCTGCTGAAAAAGCCTGTGGAAGTTTCACGGCGTTCGTACGATATTTGGCGACGCAAAAATGAGCGATTTCCCAGCTCGATGGAATTCGGCGCGAGAGAAACGATGCCCCGTAACGCACATGAGAGCAATCCCGGCCAATTTCTCCCGTTTGATGGGGTCTATGTGTAAAAATTTTGACTTTTTTGAGTGCACGTGCAAATCTGCTGAAAAAGCCTGTGGAAGTTTCACGGCGTTCGTACGATATTTGGCGACGCAAAAATGAGCGATTTCCCAGCTCGATGGAATTCGGCGCGAGAGAAACGATGCCCCGTAACGCACATGAGAGCAATCCCGGCCAATTTCTCCCGTTTGATGGGGTCTATGTGTACAAATTTTGACTTTTTTGAGTGCACGTGCAAATCTGCTGAAAAAGCCTGTGGAAGTTTCACGGCGTTCGTACGATATTTGGCGACGCAAAAATGAGCGATTTCCCAGCTCGATGGAATTCGGAGCGAGAGAAACGATGCCCCGTAACGCACATGAGAGCAATCCCGGCCAATTTCTCCCGTTTGATGGGGTCTATGTGTACAAATTTTGACTTTTTTGAGTGCACGTGCCAATCTGCTGGAAAAGCCTGTGGAAGTTTCACGGCGTTCGTACGATATTTGGCGACGCAAAAATGAGCGATTTCCCAGCTCGATGGAATTCGGCGCGACAGAAACGATGCCCCGTAACGCACATGAGAGCAATCCGGGCCAATTTCTCCCGTTTGATGGGGTCTATGTGTAAAAATTTTGACTTTTTTGAGTGCAGGTGCAAATCTGCTGGAAAAGCCTGTGGAAGTTTCACGGCGTTCGTACGATATTTGGCGACGCAAAAATGAGCGATTTCCAAGCTCGATGGAATTCGGAGCGAGAGAAACGATGCCCCGTAACGCACATGAGAGCAATCCGGGCCAATTTCTCCCGTTTGATGGGGTCTATGTGTAAAAATTTTGACTTTTTTGAGTGCAGGTGCAAATCTGCTGAAAAAGCCTGTGGAAGTTTCACGGCGTTCGTACGATATTTGGCGACGCAAAAATGAGCGATTTCCCAGCTCGAGAGAATTCGGCGCGAGAGAAACGATGCCCCGTAACGCACATGAGAGCAATCCGGGCCAATTTCTCCCGTTTGATGGGGTCTATGTGTAAAAATTTTGACTTTTTTGAGTGCACGTGCAAATCTGCTGGAAAAGCCTGTGGAAGTTTCACGGCGTTCGTACGATATTTGGCGACGCAAAAATGAGCGATTTCCCAGCTCGATGGAATTCGGCGCGAGAGAAACGATGCCCCGTAACGCACATGAGAGCAATCCCGGCCAATTTCTCCCGTTTGATGGGGTCTATGTGTAAAAATTTTGACTTTTTTGAGTGCACGTGCAAATCTGCTGAAAAAGCCTGTGGAAGTTTCACGGCGTTCGTACGATATTTGGCGACGCAAAAATGAGCGATTTCCCAGCTCGATGGAATTCGGAGCGAGAGAAACGATGCCCCGTAACGCACATGAGAGCAATCCCGGCCAATTTCTCCCGTTTGATGGGGTCTATGTGTACAAATTTTGACTTTTTTGAGTGCAGGTGCAAATCTGCTGAAAAAGCCTGTGGAAGTTTCACGGCGTTCGTACGATATTTGGCGACGCAAAAATGAGCGATTTCCCAGCTCGATGGAATTCGGCGCGACAGAAACGATGCCCCGTAACGCACATGAGAGCAATCCGGGCCAATTTCTCCCGTTTGATGGGGTCTATGTGTAAAAATTTTGACTTTTTTGAGTGCAGGTGCAAATCTGCTGGAAAAGCCTGTGGAAGTTTCACGGCGTTCGTACGATATTTGGCGACGCAAAAATGAGCGATTTCCAAGCTCGATGGAATTCGGAGCGAGAGAAACGATGCCCCGTAACGCACATGAGAGCAATCCGGGCCAATTTCTCCCGTTTGATGGGGTCTATGTGTAAAAATTTTGACTTTTTTGAGTG
>NW_027621803.1:0-3000 GCF_964198595.1 Lampetra fluviatilis | reverse complement strand
TGGAGGGACACGGGGGGGCATGGGGGGAGGGGACATGGGGGGGGGAGGGGGCATGGGGGGGGCATGGGAGGAGGGACACGGGGGGGGGGAGGGGGCATGGGGGGGCATGGGGGGGGCATGGGGGGGGCATGGGGGGGGCATGGGGGGGGCACGGGGGGAGGGGACATGGGGGGGGTGAGGGGGCATGGGGGGGGCATGGGGGGGGGCATGGGGGGGGCATGGGGGGAGGGACACGGGGGGGGGGGAGGGGGCATGGGGGGGGCATGGGGGGGGGCATGGGGGGGGGCACGGGGGGAGGGGACATGGGGGGGGGGACACAGAGACATGGAGAGACACGGGGACACAAGTTTCAGATGAGTGGTGGTGGGTGGAGGGTGGGGGGGGGGGTGGTTGTGGTGGGTGGTGGTGGTGGGTGGTGGTGGTGGAGGGTGGTGGTGTGGAGAGTGGAGAGGGGTGGTGGTGGTGGGTGGTATTCGTAGTGGTGGGTGGAGGGTGTGGGGGTGATGGTGGTGGGTGGAGGCTGGGGTGGTGGTGGTGTTGGTGGGTCGTGGTGGTGGGTGGAGGGTGGTGGTGGTGGGGGGGTGGTGGTGGGTGGAGGGGTGATGGTGGGTGGAGGGGTGATGGTGGTGGGTGGAGGGTGGTGTTGGTGGGTGGGTGGTGATGGTGGTGTTGGTGGTGTTGGTGGTGGTGGTGGTGTTGGTGGAGGGGTGATGGTGTTGGTGGTGTTGGTGGTGGTGTTGTTGGTGGTGTTGGTGGTGTTGTTGTTGTTGGTGGTGTTGGTGGTGTTGTTGGTGGTGTTGGTGGTGGTGTTGGTGTTGTTGGTGGTGTTGGTGGTGGTGTTGGTGATGGTGGTGTTGGTGGTCTTGGTGGTGGTGGTGTTGTTGTTGTTGGTGTTGTTGTTGTTGGTGGTGTTGGTGGTGGTGTTGGTGATGGTGGTGTTGGTGTTGTTGTTGGTGGTGTTGGTGATGGTGTTGGTGATGGTGGTGTTGGTGTTGTTGTTGTTGGTGGTGGTGGTGTTGGTGATGGTGGTGTTGGTGGTGGTGGTGGTGTTGGTGGTCTTGGTGGTGGTGTTGTTGTTGGTGGTGTTGTTGTTGTTGGTGTTGTTGTTGTTGTTGGTGTTGTTGTTGTTGTTGTTGTTGGTGGTCTTGGTGGTGATGGTGGTGGTGGTGGTGTTGTTGTTGTTGGTGGTGGTGGAGCTCTCACCCGGCCGGCTGCCGCAGCTCGCAGGAGCCGTGATCCCGCGTCGTCGCTCACGTCCTCTATGACGTCATCGTCATCATCTTCATCGCCAACGTCATCAGCAGCGCCACCACCATCGTCATCATCGTCGTCGTCATCGTAATCGTACGCGATCGTGTCCACCACCACGTTCTCGGAGTTTCTCTCCGTTTCTCCTAGACGGGCAGAAGATCGGACACACACCACACACACACACCACACACATACACCACACACACTCACCACACACACACACACCACACACACACACCACACACACTCACCACACACACACACACCACACACCACACACACTCACCACACACACACCACACACACAAACCACACACACTCACCACACACACACCACACACACTCACCACACACACCACACACACACACACACCACACACACACACCACACACACACACCACACACAACACACACACACCACACACACACCACACATACACCACACACACACACCACACACACACCACACACACACACCACACACACACCACACACACACACCACACACACTCACCACACACACACCACACACACAAACCACACACACTCACCACACACACACCACACACACTCACCACACACACCACACACACACACACACCACACACACACACCACACACACACACCACACACACACACACCACACACACACCACACACACACCACACACACACACCACACACACACCACACACACACACCACACACACACCACACACACACACACACACACACACACCACACACACACCACACACACACACCACACACACACCACACACACACACCACACACACACACCACACACCACACACACACACCACACACACACACCACACACACACCACACACACACCACACACACTCACCACACACACTCACCACACACACCACACATACACACCACACACACACCACACACACACCACACACACTCACCACACACACCACACACACCACACACACACCACACACACACCACACACACTCACCACACATACACACCACACATACACCACACACACACCACACATACACACCACACACACACCACACACACACCACACACACTCACCACACACACACCACACACACTCACCACACACACCACACATACACACCACACACACACCACACACACACCACACACACTCACCACACACACCACACATACACACCACACACACACCACACACACTCACCACACACACACACCACACACACACCACACACACACCACACACACTCACCACACACACCACACACACACCACACACACTCACCACACACACCACACACACACACCACACACACACCACACACACTCACCACACACACCACACATACACACCACACACACCACACACACACCACACACACTCACCACACACACACACCACACACACACACCACACACACACACCACACACACACACCACACACACACCACACACACTCACCACACACACACACCACACACACCACACATACACACCACACACACACACACACCACACATACACACCACACACACACTCACCACACACACCACACATACACACCACACACACACACCACACACACACACCACACACACTCACCACACACACACACCACACACACACACCACACACACCACACATACACACCACACACACCACACACACACCACACATACACACCACACACTCACCACACACACACACACACCACACACACACACCACACACACACACCACACACACACAC
>NW_027621802.1:0-34925 GCF_964198595.1 Lampetra fluviatilis | reverse complement strand
GGGGTGAGCGGGGTGAGCGGGGTGGGTGGGGTGGGTGAGGTTAGCGGGGTGAGTGGGGTGGGCGGGGTGAGCGGGGTGGGCGGGGTGAGCGGGGTGAGCGGGGTGAGCGGGGTGGGGTGAGCGGGGTGAGCGGGGTGGGCGGGGTGGGTGGGGTGGGCGGGGTGGGCGGGGTGGGTGGGGTGGGCGGGGTGAGTGGGGTGGGGTGAGTGGGGTGAGTGGGGTGGGGTGAGTGGGGTGAGCGGGGTGAGTGGGGTAGGTGGGGTGGGTGGGGTGAGTGGGGTGAGTGGGGTGGGGTGAGTGGGGTGAGCGGGGTGAGTGGGGTGAGTGGGGTGAGTGGGGTGGGGTGAGTGGGGTGGGGTGGGTGGGGTGAGTGGGGTGGGGTGGGTGGGGTGAGTGGGGTGAGTGGGGTGGGGTGAGTGGGGTGAGCGGGGTGAGTGGGGTGGGCGGGGTGGGTGGGGTGGGCGGGGGTGAGCGGGGTGGGCGGGGTGAGCGGGGTGAGTGGGGTGGGGTGAGTGGGGTGAGTGGGGTGAGCGGGGTGGGTGGGGTGAGCGGGGTGAGCGGGGTGATGTGGGGTGAGTGGGGTGAGTGGGGTGGGGTGAGTGGGGTGAGCGGGGTGGGGTGAGTGGGGTGAGCGGGGTGGGGTGAGTGGGGTGAGTGGGGTGGGTGGGGTGAGTGGGGTGGGGTGAGTGGGGTGGGTGGGGTGAGTGGGGTGAGTGGGGTGGGTGGGGTGAGTGGGGTGGGGGTGAGTGGGGGTGAGCGGGGTGGGGTGAGTGGGGTGGGTGGGGTGAGCGGGGTGGGGTGAGCGGGGTGGGTGAGTGGGGTGAGTGGGGGTGAGTGGGGTGAGTGGGGTGGGGTGAGTGGGGTGAGCGGGGTGGGGTGAGTGGCGTGGGTGGGGTGAGTGGGGTGGGTGGGGTGAGTGGGGTGGGTGGGGTGAGTGGGGTGAGTGGGGTGAGTGGAGTGGGGTGAGCGGGGTGAGCGGGGTGAGCGGGGTGGGCGGGGTGGGTGGGTGGGGTGGGTGGGTGGTGGGTGAGGTTAGCGGGGTGAGTGGGGTGGGCGGGGTGGGCGGGGGTGGGCGGGGTGGGCGGGGTGGGCGGGGTGAGCGGGTGGGGTGAGTGGGGTGAGTGGGGTGGGGTGAGTGGGGTGAGTGGGGTGAGTGGGGTAGGCGGGGTGCGTGGGGTGGGTGGGGTGAGTGGGGTGGGTGGGGTGAGTGGGGTGAGTGGGGTGGGGTGAGTGGGGTGAGTGGGGTGGGGTGAGTGGGGTGGGGTGAGTGGGGTGAGCGGGGTGAGTGGGGTGAGTGGGGTGGGGTGAGTGGGGTGGGGTGGGTGGGGTGAGTGGGGTGAGTGGGGGTGGGGGGTGAGTGGGGTGAGCAGGGTGAGTGGGGTGGGCGGGGTGGGTGGGGTGGGCGGGGTGAGTGGGGTGGGCGGGTGAGCGGGGTGAGCGGGGTGGGCGGGGTGAGCGGGGTGGCGGGGGTGAGCGGGGTGAGCGGGGTGAGCGGGGTGAGCGGGGTGAGTGGGGTGGGTGGGGTGAGTGGGGTGAGTGGGGTGGGGTGAGTGGGGTGAGTGGGGTGAGTGGGGTGAGTGGGGTGGGTGGGGTGAGTGGGGTGGGGTGAGTGGGGTGAGTGGGGTGAGTGGGGTGGGGTGAGTGGGGTGAGCGGGGTGAGTGGGGTGGGCGGGGTGGGTGGGGTGGGCGGGGTGAGCGGGGTGGGCGGGGTGAGCGGGGTGAGTGGGGTGGGGTGAGTGGGGGTGAGTGGGCGGGTGGCGGGGTGGGTGGGGTGAGCGGGTGAGTGAGCGGGTGAGTGGGGTGAGTGGGGGTGAGTGGGGTGGGGGTGAGTGTGGGGTGAGCGGGGTGGGGTGAGTGGGGTGAGCGGGGTGGGGTGAGTGGGGTGAGTGGGGTGGGTGGGGTGAGTGGGGTGGGGTGAGTGGGGTGGGTGGGGTGAGTGGGGTGAGTGGGGTGGGTGGGGTGAGTGGGGTGGGGTGAGTGGGGTGAGCGGGGTGGGGTGGGGGTGAGTGGGGTGGGTGGGGGTGAGCGGGGTGGGGGTGAGTGGGGTGAGTGGGGTGAGTGGGGTGAGTGGGGTGGGGTGAGTGGGGTGAGCGGGGTGGGGTGAGTGGCGTGGGTGGGGTGAGTGGGGTGGGTGGGGTGAGTGGGGTGGGTGGGGGTGAGTGGGGTGAGTGGGGTGAGTGGAGTGGGGTGAGCGGGGTGAGCGGGGTGAGCGGGGTGAGCGGGGTGAGTGGGGTGAGTGGGGTGGGGTGAGTGGGGTGGGGTGAGTGGGGTGAGTGGGGTGAGTGGGGTGGGGTGAGTGGGGTGAGTGGGGGTGGGTGGGGTGAGTGGGGTGGGGTGAGTGGGGTGAGTGGGGTGAGTGGGGTGGGGTGAGTGGGGTGAGCGGGGTGAGCGGGGTGAGCGGGGTGAGTGGGGTGGGGGTGAGTGGGGTGGGGTGAGTGGGGTGAGTGGGGTGAGTGGGGTGGGGTGAGTGGGGTGAGTGGGGTGGGTGGGGGTGAGTGGGGTGGGGTGAGTGGGGTGAGTGGGGTGAGTGGGGGTGGGGTGAGTGGGGTGAGCGGGGTGAGTGGGGTGGGGCGGGGTGGGTGGGGTGGGCGGGGTGAGCGGGGTGGGCGGGGTGAGCGGGGTGAGTGGGGTGGGGTGAGTGGGGTGAGTGGGGTGAGCGGGGTGGGTGGGGTGAGCGGGGTGAGCGGGGTGAGTGGGGTGAGTGGGGTGAGTGGGGTGGGGTGAGTGGGGTGAGCGGGGTGGGGTGAGTGGGGTGAGCGGGGTGGGGTGAGTGGGGTGAGTGGGGTGGGTGGGGTGAGTGGGGTGGGGTGAGTGGGGTGGGTGGGGTGAGTGGGGTGAGTGGGGTGGGTGGGGTGAGTGGGGGTGGGGTGAGTGGGGTGAGCGGGGTGGGGTGAGTGGGGTGGGTGGGGTGAGCGGGGTGGGGTGAGCGGGGTGGGGTGAGTGGGGTGAGTGGGGTGAGTGGGGTGAGTGGGGTGGGGTGAGTGGGGTGAGCGGGGTGGGGTGAGTGGCGTGGGTGGGGTGAGTGGGGGTGGGTGGGGTGAGTGGGGTGGGTGGGGTGAGTGGGGTGAGTGGGGTGAGTGGAGTGGGGTGAGCGGGGTGAGCGGGGTGAGCGGGGTGAGCGGGGTGGGGTGAGTGGGGTGAGTGGGGTGGGGTGAGTGGGGTGAGTGGGGTGAGTGGGGTAGGCGGGGTGGGTGGGGTGGGTTGGGGTGAGTGGGGTGAGTGGGGTGGGGTGAGTGGGGTGAGTGGGGTGGGGTGAGTGGGGTGGGGTGAGTGGGGTGAGCGGGGTGAGTGGGCGTGAGTGGGGTGGGGTGAGTGGGGTGGGGTGGGTGGGGTGAGTGGGGTGAGTGGGGGGTGAGTGGGGGTGGGGTGAGTGGGGTGAGCAGGGTGAGTGGGGTGGGCGGGGTGGGTGGGGTGGGCGGGGTGAGTGGGGTGGTGGGCGGGGGTGAGCGGGGTGAGCGGGGTGGGCGGGGGTGAGCGGGGTGGGCGGGTGAGCGGGTGTGCGGGGTGAGCGGGGTGAGCGGGGGTGAGGGGGTGAGTGGTGGGTGGGTGAGTGGGGTGAGTGGGGTGGGGTGAGTGGGGTGAGTGGGGTGGGTGGGGTGAGTGGGGTGGGGTGAGTGGGGTGAGTGGGGTGGGTGGGGTGAGTGGGTGGGGTGAGTGGGGTGAGCGGGGTGAGTGGGGTGGGGTGAGTGGGGTGAGTGGGGTGGGGTGGGGTGAGTGGGGTGGGGTGAGTGGGGTGAGCGGGGTGGGGTGAGTGGGGTGGGTGGGGTGAGCGGGGTGGGTGGGGTGAGAGCGGGTGGGGTGAGTGGGGTGAGCGGGGTGGGGTGAGTGGGGTGGGTGGGGTGAGCGGGGTGGGTGGGGGTGAGCGGGGTGGGGTGAGTGGGGTGAGCGGGGTGGGGTGAGTGGGGTGGGGTGAGCGGGGTGAGTGGGGTGAGTGGGGTGGGGTGAGTGGGGTGAGTGGGGTGAGTGGGGTGAGTGGGGTGAGCGAGGTGGGGCAGGTGGGTGAGGCGTGGTGAGCGGGGTGAGCGGAGTGGGGTGGGTGGGGTGAGTGGGTGGGGTGAGTGGGGTGGGTGGGGTGAGTGGGGTGAGTGGGGTGGGGTGGGTGGGGTGAGTGGGGTGGGTGGGGTGAGTGGGGTGAGTGGGGTGGGGTGGGTGGGGGTGAGTGGGGGTGAGTGGGGTGAGTGGGGTGGGGTGGGTGGATGAGGTGAGTGGGGGTGGGTGCGTCTGCTGTCTCTCCGCCCGTCAGTCAACCCTTTCACCTCACCCACCCACCCACCCACCCCACTCACCAAACTCACCCCACCCACCCCGCCCACCCCGCTCACCAAACTCACCCCACCCACCCCACTCACCCCACCCACCCCACTCACCCCCACCCACTCCACCCCACCCCACTCACCAAACTCACCCCACCCACTCCACTCACCCCACCCACCCCACTCACCCCACTCCACTCACCCCACCCCACCCACTCCACCCCACCCCACCCACCCCCGCTCACCCCGCTCACCACGCCTCACCCCACCCACCCCACACCACCCACTTACCCTACCCACCCCACCCACCCCACTCACCCACCCCACCCAACCCACCCACCCCACTCACCCCACCCCACCCACCCCGCTCACCCCCACTCATCCCACCCCACTCACCCCACCCCGCTCACCCCACTCATCCCACCCCGCTCACCCCACTCATCCACCCCACTCACCCCACTCACCTCACCCCACCCCCACTCACCTCACCCACCCCACTCACCCACCCCACTCACCCAACCCACTCACCCCACCCCACTCACCCCTCTCACCCCACTCATCCCACCCCACTCACCCCACTCACCTCACCCCACCCCACTCACCTCACCCACCCCACTCACCCAACCCACTCACCCCACCCCACTCACCCCACCCCACTCACCCCACCCCACCCCACCCACCCCACTCACCACGCCCACCCCGCTCACCCCACTCACCTCACCTCACCCACCTCACCCCACTCACCCGCCCCACCCCACCCACTCACCCCACTCACCCGCCCCACCCCACCCACTCACCCCACCCCACTCACCCCACTCACCCCACTCACCCCACAACCACACCCACCCCACCCACCCACCCACCCCACCCACCCCACCCACCTCACCCCACCCACCCCACCCCACCCACCCCACCCCACTCACCTCACCTCACCCACCCTCACCCACCCCACCACACTCACCCCACCCACTCACCCCACCCCACCCACCCCACTCACCCCACCCCACTCACCCCACCCCACCCCACTCACCCCACAACCACACCCACCCCACCCCACTCACCTCACCTCACCTCACCCACCCCACCACACTCACCCCACCCACTCACCCCACCCCACCCACCCCACTCACCCCACCCCACCCACCCCACCCCACCCCACTCACCCCACAACCACACCCACCCCACCCACCCCTCCCCACCCACCCCACTCACCTCACCCACCCCACTCACCCCACCCCACCCACCCCACTCACCTCACCTCACCCCACCCCACTCACCTCACCTCACCCACCCCACTCACCTCACCTCACCCACCCCACCACACTCACCCCACTCACCCCACAACCACACCCACCCCACCCACCCCTCCCCACCCACCCCACTCACCCCACCCACCCCACTCACCCCACCCCACCCACCCCACTCACCTCACCTCACCCACCCCACTCATCTCACCTCACCCACCCCACCACACTCACCCCACTCACCCCACAACCACACCCACCCCACCCACCCCTCCCCACCCACCCCACTCACCCCACCCACCCCACTCACCCCACCCCACCCACCCCACTCACCTCACCTCACCCACCCCACTCACCTCACCTCACCCACCCCACCACACTCACCCCACTCACCCCACAACCACACCCACCCCACCCACCCCTCCCCACCCACCCCACTCACCTCACCCACCCCACTCACCCCACCCACCCCACTCACCCCACCCCACCCACCCCACCCACCCCACTCACCTCACCTCACCTCACCCACCCCACCTCACCCACCCACCCCACCCCACTCACCCCACCCCACCCACCCCACTCACCTCACCCACCCCACTCACCTCACCTCACCCCACCCACCCCACTCACCCCACCCACCCTACCAACCCCACCCCGCTCACCCCACCCCACCCCACTCACCCCACAACCACACCCACCACACCCACCCCTCCCCTGCCAGTCCAGTGACATTTTCCCGAGGAATTGAAGTGGCTGGGGATGAATGACCGAATGAACCGTGGGGGGGGGGGGTGGGGGGGTGGGGGGGTGGGGGGGGGGTGGGGGGGGGCCTCTTGTCGATTGTCCCCGGCCACCCCACGCGTCCTCATCCCGGCCACACGCAAGTCCCGAGCCCCCCCCCCACCTCCCACCCCCCTCTCTCCATCGCCATCGCTGCGATCATTGACGCAGCGCAGATTCGAGGTCGCAAACACCGAGTTGATGGGGTCTGGGTCACCAACGCGGGACAATTCCACCCGGTGAGGCCCCGAGGGCTCGTTTAGAAGTGCCAGGCTAGGTGCAGGAGGTCACGTGGACAGAGCCAGCAGGTGCCATGGGGTGACTGCTGTGCCAGGCTAGGTGCAGGAGGTCACGTGGACAGAGCCAGCAGGTGCCATGGGGTGACTGCTGTGCCAGGCTAGGTGCAGGAGGTCACGGGGACAGACCCAGCAGGTGCCATGGGGTGACTGCTGTGCCAGGCTAGGTGCAGGAGGTCACGTGGACAGAGCCAGCAGGTGCCATGGGGTGACTGCTGTGCCAGGCTAGGTGCAGGAGGTCACGGGGACAGACCCAGCAGGTGCCATGGGGTGACTGCTGTGCCAGGCTAGGTGCAGGAGGTCACGTGGACAGAGCCAGCAGGTGCCATGGGGTGACTGCTGTGCCAGGCTAGGTGCAGGAGGTCACGGGGACAGACCCAGCAGGTGCCATGGGGTGACTGCTGTGCCAGGCTAGGTGCAGGAGGTCACGTGGACAGAGCCAGCAGGTGCCATGGGGTGACTGCTGTGCCAGGCTAGGTGCAGGAGGTCACGGGGACAGACCCAGCAGGTGCCATGGGGTGACTGCTGTGCCAGGCTAGGTGCAGGAGGTCACGTGGACAGAGCCAGCAGGTGCCATGGGGTGACTGCTGTGCCAGGCTAGGTGCAGGAGGTCACGGGACAGACCCAGCAGGTGCCATGGGGTGACTGCTGTGCCAGGCTAGGTGCAGGAGATCACGGGGACAGACCCAGCAGGTGCCATGGGGTGACTGCTGTGCCAGGCTAGGTGCAGGAGGTCACGTGGACAGACCCAGCAGGTGCCATGGGGTGACTGCTGTGCCAGGCTAGGTGCAGGAGGTCACGGGGACAGACCCAGCAGGTGCCATGGGGTGACTGCTGTGCCAGGCTAGGTGCAGGAGGTCACGTGGACAGACCCAGCAGGTGCCATGGGGTGACTGCTGTGCCAGGCTAGGTGCAGGAGGTCACGGGACAGACCCGGCAGGTGCCATGGGGTGACTGCTGTGCCAGGCTAGGTGCAGGAGGTCACGGGGACAGACCCGGCAGGTGCCATGAGGTTGACCGACTGAGATGACTGGCCGATGCACCACTAGTGCCCCCTACTGTGCCAGGCTAGGTGCAGGAGGTCACGTGGACAGACCCAGCAGGTGCCATGGGGTGACTGCTGTGCCAGGCTAGGTGCACGAGGTCACGGGGACAGACCCAGCAGGTGCCATGGGGTTGTCCGACTGAGATGAGTGGCAGATGCACCATCAGCTGTGCCCTCTACTGTGGCAACTCTCTGCGTTTTATCCGCCCCGGCGCTCCGCTCGTTGTTGTGAGCGTCATCCCTTGGTGACGTCATCCCTTGATGACGAAATCCCTTGGTGAGGTCATCCCTTGGTGACGTCATCCCTTGATGATGAAATCCCTTGGTGACGTCATCCCTCGGTGAGGTCATCCCTTGGTGACGTCATCCCTTGTTGACGTAATTTCTCGGTAGGGTCATCCCTCGGTGAGTTCATCCCTCGGTGACGTCAACCCTTGGTGACGTCATCCCTCGGTGAGGTCATCCCTCCGTGACGTCATCCCTCCGTGACGTCATCCCTCGGTGACTCTCTCCGTCCCCAGGTGTCGCTGCTGTTCGAGGTGGAGGACCTTGCGGCGGCGTCTCCGGCGACGGTGTCGCGCTGCGCCGTCGTCTACAGCGACTACCCCCCGCTGGGCTGGCGCACACACGCACACTCCTGGCTGCAGAGCCGCACTAAGGCACGTGCACACACGCACGCACACGCACGTGGACACACACGCACAGACACACGCACAGACACACGCACGCACAGACACACGCACATGGACACACACGCACACTCCTGGCTGCAGAGCCGCACTAAGGCACGTGCACACACGCACGCACACGCACGTGGACACACGCACAGACACACGCACAGACACACGCACGCACAGACACACGCACGCACAGACACACGCACATGGACACACACGCACACTCCTGGCTGCAGAGCCGCACTAAGGCACGTGCACACACGCACGCACACGCACGTGGACACACGCACAGACACACGCACAGACACACGCACGCATGGACACACGCACATGGACACACACGCACACTCCTGGCTGCAGAGCCGCACTAAGGCACGTGCACACACGCACGCGGACACGCACGTGGACACGCACGCACAGACACACACACGCACGTGGACACGCACGCACAGACACACGCACAGACACACGCACAGACACACGCACAGACACACGCACACTCCTGGCTGCAGAGCCGCACTAAGGCACGTGCACACACGCACGCACAGACACACGCACGCACGGATACGCACGCACAGACACACGCACAGACACACGCACGCATGGACACACGCACATGGACACACACGCACACTCCTGGCTGCAGAGCCGCACTAAGGCACGTGCACACACGCACGCACGTGGACACACGCACAGACACACGCACAGACGCACGCACGTGGACACACGCACAGACACACGCACAGACACACGCACGCACGCACACGCACAGACACACACGCGCACTCCTGGCTGCAGAGCCGCACTAAGGCACGTACAGACACGCACACACACGCACGGACAACGCACGCACAGACACACGCACGCACAGACACACGCACGCACAGACACACACACGCACAGACACACGCACGCACAGACACACGCACAGACACACAGACACGCACGGACACGCACGCACAGAGACACGCACGGACACGCACGCACAGACACACGCACGCACAGACACACGCACAGACACACAGACACGCACGCGCACGCACGGACACACGCACAGACACGCACACAGACACACGCACAGACACACACACAGACACACGCACAAACACACACACAGACACACGCACAAACACACACACAGACACGCACGCACGCGCACGGACACACGCAAAGACACGCACACAGACACACGCACAGACACGCACACAGACACACACACAGACACACGCACAGACACACGCACAGACACACACACAGACACACGCACAAACACACACACAGACACACGCACAAACACACACACAGACACGCACGTACGCGCACGCATGGACACACACACAGACACGCACACAGACACACGCACAGACACACGCACAGACACACACACAGACACACACACAGACACACGCACAAACACACACACACAGACACACGCACAAACACACACACAGACACGCACGCACGCGCACGCATGGACACACACACAGACACGCGCACAGACACACGCACAGACACACGCACAGACACACGCACAGACACATGCACAAACACACACACAGACACACGCACAAACACACACACAGACACGCACGCACGCGCACGCATGGACACACACACAGACACGCACACAGACACACGCACAGACACGCACGTCCACTCCTGGCTGCAGAGCCGCACAAAGGCACGTGGACACGTGGACACACGCACACACAGACACACGCACAGACACGCACACGCACATGGACACGCACGCACAAACACGCACGGACACGCACGTGGACACGCACGCACAGACACGCACGGACACGCACAGACATGCACGGACACGCACAGGCACGCACGCACGCACACGCACGGACACGCACGGACACGCACGGACACGCACGGACACGCACGGACACGCACGCACACGCACAGACACACACGGACACGCACACACGCACAGACACGCACAGACACGCACGCACACGCACGCCCAGACACGCACGGACACGCACTAACACGCACTGACACGCACAGACACGCACGGACACGAACGCACGGACACGCACGCACAGACACGCACGGACACGCACGGACACGCACGGACACGCACACACGCACGGACACGCACGGACACGCACGGACACGCACGGACACGCACGCACGCACGCACACACGCACAGACACGCACAGACACGCACGCACGCACACGCACGGACACGCACGCACACGCACGGACACGCACGGACACGCACGGACACGCACAGACACGCACACGCACGCACACGCACGAACACGCGCTGAGCGCGACACGTGGGTGCCGTCGATTCGCGACGTGGAGGGGAATAACCGGAGGGACCCCGAGACAAAATCCACGCGGAGAGAGAGAGACACGCAAACTCCCAATCTACAGCAGCAGGGTGGGGATCGAACCCACGACCTCCTGCACACCAGGCGAGGTAGTCAACATCTCCTAGCCACCGTGATGATGATGAGAGAGAGACTCAGACTCCAAATCTACAGCAGCAGCAGGCGTCGTCAGGGTCGGATTCGAACCCACGACCTCCTGCACACCAGGCGAGGTAGTTAACATCTCATAGCCACCGTGATGATGATGATGATGAGAGAGACACGCAAGCTCCAAATCTACACCAGCAGTGGTCGTCAGGGTCGGATTCGAACCCACGACCTCCTGCGTACCAGGTAGTCAACATCTCCTGGCCACCGTGGTGATGATGATGACTATGTCGCCTTCTCTCTCTCTCCACCCCCCACCACGGCCGCCCACCCGCCGTCACAGGAGGAGGCCGAGCATCTGCGTCCGCTGCTGGAGCGCTACGTGCAGCTGACGCTCGACTTTGTCCACGCGACTTGCCGCCAGCCGGTGCCCGTGAGCGAGTGGGGCGCCGTCTCCTCGCTGTGCAAGCTCTACGGAGCGCTCGCCACGCTCGACAACGGGGTGCGTGGGTCGGTGTGTGTGTGTGTGGGTGTCAGTGTGTGTGTGTGTCAGTGTGTGTGTGTCAGTGTGTGTGTGTGTCAGTGTGTGGGTGTGTGTGTGTGTCAGTGTGTATGTGTGTGTCAGTGTGTGTGTCAGTGTGTGTGTGTGTCAGTGAGTCTGTGTGTGTGTGTCAGTGTGTGGGTGTGTGTGTGTCAGTGTGTGTGTGTCAGTGTGTGTGTGTCAGTGTGTGGGTGTGTGTGTGTCAGTGTGTGTGTGTCAGTGTGTGTGTGTGTCCGTGGGTGTGTGTGGCGCCGTCTCCTCGCTGTGCAAGCTCTACAGAGCCCTCGCCACGCTCGACAACGGGGTGCGTGGGTCGGTGTGTGTGTGTGTGTCGGTGTGTGTGTGTGTGTCCGTGGGTGTGTGTGTGTCAGTGTGTGTGTGTGCGTGCCAGTGGGCGTGTGCGTGTGTCCCCGTGTGAGTGTGTGTGTGTGACCTCCTGCCAGCGGGCGTTCGACACTTCACGTGGCCTCAAGGTGCACATGGCCTGGCACATGCGTCATGGTGATGTCACCGCCACTTAGTGGCGAATGGCGGTTGTTGTTGTTGTTGTTGTTGTGTGTGTCCCCGTGGGTGTGTGTCCCCGTGTGTGTGTGTGCGTGTGTGCCCGTTTACCTGTGTCCGTGTGCGTGTGTGTCTGTGCGTGCGTGTCGCTCCCCTACACGACCGTGTGTGTGCAAGTTACGACAACAACAACAGATAAACAAAACAACAAAATGCTCGCGACACAAGTGACGCACACGTGACCCACACGTCACCCACACGCCACCCACACGCCACCCACACGTCACCCACACGTGACCCACACGTGATACACACGTGACACACACGCCACCCACACATGACCCACACGTCACCCACACGTCACCCACACGTCACCCACACGTGACCCACACGTGATACACACGTGACACACACGTCACCCACACGTCACCCGCACGTCACCCGCACGTCACCCACACGTCACCCGCACGTCACCCACACGTCACACACGTCACCCACACGTCACCCACACGCCACCCACACGTCACACACATGTCACCCACACGCCACCCACACGTCACACACACGTCACACACACGTCACCCACACGTCACCCGCACGTCACCCACACGCCACCCACACGTCACACACATGTCACCCACACGCCACCCACACGTCACACACATGTCACCCACACGCCACCCACACGTCACACACACGTCACACACACGTCACCCACACGTCACCCGCACGTCACCCACACGCCACCCACACGTCACACACATGTCACCCACACGCCACCCACACGTCACACACACGTCACCCACACGTCACCCACACGCCACCCACACGTCACACACATGTCACCCACACGCCACCCACACGTCACCCACACGCCACCCACACGTCACACACGCCACCCACACGCCACCCACACGTCACCCGCACGTCACCCACACGTCACCCGCACGTCACCCACACGTCACCCGCACGTCACCCACACGTCACACACACGTCACCCACACGTCACACACACGTCACCCACACGTCACCCGCACGTCACCCACACGTCACCCGCACGTCACCCACACGTCACACACGCCACCCACACGTCACCCACACGTCACACACACGTCACACACACGTCACACACATGTCACCCGCACGTCACCCACACGTCACACACACGCCACCCACACGTCACACACACGTCACACACGCTACCCACACGTCACACACACGTCACCCACACGTCACCCACACGCCACCCACACGTCACCCACACGCCACCCACACGTCACCCACACGTCACCCACACGTGACCCACACGTGATACACACGTCACACACACGTCACCCACACGTCACACACACGCCACCCACACGTCACCCACACGTCACACACACGCCACCCACACGTCACACACACGCCACCCACACGTCACCCACACGTCACACACACGTCACACGCACGTCACCCGCACGTCACCCACACGTCACACACACGCCACCCACACGTCACACACACGTCACCCACACGTCACACGCACGTCACCCACACGTCACCCACACGTCACACACACGCCACCCACACGTCACACACACGTCACCCACACGTCACCCACACGTCACACACACGTCACACACACGTCACCCGCACGTCACCCACACGTCACACACACGTCACACACGCTACCCACACGTCACACACACGTCACCCACACGCCACCCACACGTCACCCACACGCCACCCACACGTCACCCACACGTGACCCACACGTGATACACACGTGACCCACACGTGATACACACGTCACCCACACGTCACCCACACGCCACCCACACGTCACACACACGTCACCCACACGCCACCCACACGTCACACACACGTCACTCACACGCCACCCACACGTCACACACACGCCACCCACACGCCACCCGCACGTCACCCACACGTCACCCACACGTGACCCGCACGTGACCCGCGCGTCACCCACGCGTGACACACACGTGACCCGCACGTCGTCGCCCCGTAGGTGAACCCGGCGGACGTGGAGGGGCTGGGCCGCATGGTGGAGCTGTGGTTCCTCTTCAGCGTCGTGTGGTCGCTGTGCGCCGCCGTGGACGAGGAGGGACGCAAGAAGGTGGACAACTTCCTGCGCGAGATCGAGGGCACCTTCCCCAACAAGGTGCGCGTGTGAGCGCGTGCGTGTGTGGGTTCGTGCGTACGTGTGCGTGCGTGCGTGTGGGTTCGTGCGTGTGCGTGCGTGCGTGCGTGCGTGTGTGGGTGCGTGCGTGCATGCGCGTGCGTGCGTGTCTGTGTACATGCGTGTGCGTGCGTGTGTGGGTGCGCATGTGTGTGCATGCGTGACGATGTCATTGGCTGTGACGATGGTAAGTGGCGGTGATGATGTTAGTGGTGGTGGTGGTGGTGATGATGTGAGTCGTGGTGGTGATGGTGTTGGTGGTGGTGGTGGTGATGATGTGAGTCGTGGTGGTGATGGTGTTGGTGGTGGTGGTGGTGATGATGTGAGTCGTGGTGGTGATGGTGTTGGTGGTGGTGGTGGTGATGATGTGAGTCGTGGTGGTGATGGTGTTGGTGGTGGTGGTGATGATGTGAGTCGTGGTGGTGTTGGTGGTGTTGGTGGTGGTGGTGATGATGTGAGTCGTGGTGGTGATGGTGTTGGTGGTGGTGGTGGTGATGATGTGAGTCGTGGTGGTGATGGTGTTGGTGGTGGTGGTGATGATGTGAGTCGTGGTGGTGGTGGTGTTGGTGGTGGTGGTGGTGATGATGTGAGTCGTGGTGGTGATGGTGTTGGTGGTGGTGGTGATGATGTGAGTCGTGTTGGTGGTGTTGGTGGTGGTGGTGATGATGTGAGTCGTGGTGGTGATGGTGGTGATGATGTGAGTCGTGGTGGTGTTGGTGGTGTTGGTGGTGGTGGTGGTGATGATGTGAGTCGTGGTGGTGATGGTGTTGGTGGTGGTGGTGGTGATGATGTGAGTCGTGGTGGTGATGGTGGTGGTGGTGATGATGTGAGTCGTGGTGGTGGTGGTGTTGGTGGTGGTGGTGGTGATGATGTGAGTCGTGGTGGTGGTGGTGGTGTTGGTGGTGGTGGTGATGATGTGAGTCGTGGTGGTGGTGGTGGTGATGTCGTGGTGGTGATGATGTGAGTCGTGGTGGTGGTGGTGATGTCGTGGTGGTGGTGGTGGTGGTGATGTGAGTGGTGGTGGTGATGATGTGAGTGGTGGTGGTGATGGTGTTGGTGGTGGTGGTGGTGATGATGTGAGTGGTGGTGGTGATGCTGTTGGTGGTGGTGGTGATGATGTGAGTCGTGGTGATGGTGGTGGTGATGATGTGAGTCGTGGTGGTGGTGGTGATGTCGTGGTGGTGGTGGTGGTGATGATGTGAGTGGTGGTGGTGGTGATGGTGTTGGTGGTGGTGGTGATGATGTGAGTGGTGGTGGTGATGCTGTTGGTGGTGGTGGTGATGATGTGAGTCGTGGTGATGGTGGTGGTGATGATGTGAGTCGTGGTGGTGGTGGTGATGTCGTGGTGGTGGTGGTGGTGATGATGTGAGTGGTGGTGGTGATGCTGTTGGTGGTGGTGATGATGATGTGAGTCGTGGTGGTGGTGATGTCGTGGTGGTGGTGATGTGAGTGGTGGTGGTGGTGATGGTGTTGGTGGTGGTGGTGATGATGTGAGTGGTGGTGGTGATGCTGTTGGTGGTGGTGATGATGATGTGAGTCGTGGTGGTGGTGATGTCGTGGTGGTGGTGATGTGAGTGGTGGTGGTGGTGATGCTGTTGGTGGTGATGGTGGTGGTGGTGGTGATGATGTGAGTGGTGGTGGTGATGTCAGTGGTGGTGGTGGTGGTGGTGGTGGCGGTGGTGGCGGTGATGTGAGTGGTGGTGGTGGTGATGATGTGAGTGGTGCTGGTGATGTCGTGGTGGTGGTGATGATGTGAGTGGTGGTGGTGGTGATGTGAGTGGTGGTGGTGATGTGAGTGGTGGTGGTGATGATGTGAGTGGTGGTGGTGATGTCAGTGGTGGTGGTGGTGGTGGTGGCGGTGGTGGCGGTGGTGGTGTTTATCTGTGTAGCCGGTAGGCATGGGGAGATCACACTCCAGATTAAAGGCAATTAACAAAGGGGGATTGACCTATTGGCTGCTGCAGTGTCGATCCAACATGCCGCAGCTCAGATAAAGGACTTTCTTCACCGCTCGCAATGGGAGCGCTGTGTTTACCAGCCGAGATGTTCACTACCTCGCCTGGTGTACAGGAGGTCGTGGGTCCGATCCCGACCCTGACGACGCCTGCTGCTGCTGTAGATTTGGAGTCTGCGTCTCTCTCTCTCTCTCTCATCATCATCATCACGGTGGCTGGGAGATGTTGACTACCTCGCCTGGTGTACAGGAGGTCGTGGGTCCGATCCCGACCCTGACGATGCCTGCTGCTGTAGATTTGGAGTCTGCGTCTCTTTCTCTCTCTCTCATCATCATCATCACGGTGGCTAGGAGATGTTGACTACCTCGCCTGGTACGCAGGAGGTCGTGGGTCCGATCCCGACCCTGACGATGCCTGCTGCTGTATATTTGGAGTCTGTGTGTCTCTCTCTCTCATCATCATCACTGTGGCTAGGAGATGTTGACTACCTCGCCTGGTGCGCAGGAGGTCGTGGGTTCGATCCCGACCCTGACGATGCCTGCTGCTGCTGTATATTTGGAGTTTGCGTCTCTCTCTCTCTCTCATCATCATCACGGTGGCTGGGAGATGTTGACTACCTCGCCTGGTACGCAGGAGGTCGTGGGTTCCATCTCTCTCTCTCTCTCTCCCCGTAGTCCACGTGGATTTTCCTCCGGGTCCTCCGGTTTTTCCCTCCACATTTCGAATCAACGTCACCCACGCGCTCAGAGTTATTTTGCGACTGCTGTGCATTTCCACGTGATGGTGATGATGATGACGACGACAAGAAGCCGTCACTCCGTGTGAGCTGCTGTCATTTGTGATGCTCAATAAGAGCTACACCCGCAGCTCTGTGGGGTCTTACATGGTAAAGTAAAAACAAAAATAATGTTAAATAGTAAAGAGGAAAAGTGAGTCTATGGCTCTTAGTGCGAGTCTGTGGGTCTCTGCGTGAGTCTGTGGGTCTCTGCGTGAGTATGTGGGTCTCTGCGTGAGTCTGTGTGTCTCTGTGTGAGTCTGTGGGTCTCTGCGTGAGTCTGTGTGTCTCTGTGTGAGTCTGTGTGTCTCTGTGTGAGTTTGTGGGTCTCTGTGTGAGTATGTGGGTCTCTGTGTGTGAGTCTTTGGCTCTCTGTGCGAGTCTATGGCTCTCTGTGCGAGTCTTTGGCTCTCCGCGTGAAACCCACGGATCTCTGCGTGAGACCCACGGATCTCCGTGTGAGACCCACGGATCTCCGCGTGAAACCCACGGATCTCCGCGTGAAACCCACGGATCTCCGCGTGAGACCCACGGATCTCTGCGTGAAACCCACGGATCTCCGCGTGAGACCCACGGATCTCTGCGTGAGACCCACGGATCTCCGCGTGAGACCCACGGATCTCCGCGTGAGACCCACGGATCTCTGCGTGAAACCCACGGATCTCCGCGTGAGACCCACGGATCTCTGCGTGAGACCCACGGATCTCCGCGTGAGACCCACGGATCTCTGCGTGAGACCCACGGATCTCCGCGTGAAACCCACGGATCTCCGCGTGAAACCCACGGATCTCCGCGTGAGACCCACGGATCTCCGCGTGAAACCCACGGATCTCCGCGTGAGACCCACGGATCTCTGCGTGAAACCCACGGATCTCCGCGTGAGACCCACGGATCTCTGCGTGAAACCCACGGATCTCCGCGTGAAACCCACGGATCTCCACGTGAGACCCACGGATCTCCGCGTGAAACCCACGGATCTCCGCGTGAGACCCACGGATCTCCGCGTGAGACCCACGGATCTCCGCGTGAGACCCACGGATCTCCGTGTGAGACCCACGGATCTCCGTGTGAGACCCACGGATCTCCGGGTGAGACCCACGGATCTCCGCGTGAGACCCACGGATCTCCGCGTGAGACCCACGGATTTCCGCGTGAGACCCACGGATCTCCGCGTGAAACCCACGGATCTCCGCGTGAGACCCACGGATCTCCGCGTGAGACCCACGGATCTCCGCGTGAGACCCACGGATCTCCGCGTGAGACCCACGGATCTCCGCGTGAGACCCACGGATCTCCGCGTGAGACCCACGGATCTCCGCGTGAGACCCACGGATCTCCGCGTGAGACCCACGGATCTCCGCGTGAGACCCACGGATCTCCGCGTGAGACCCACGGATCTCCGCGTGAGACCCACGGATCTCCGCGTGAGACCCACGGATCTCCGCGTGAGACCCACGGATCTCCGCGTGAGACCCACGGATCTCCGCGTGAGACCCACGGATCTCCGCGTGAGACCCACGGATCTCCGCGTGAGACCCACGGATCTCCGCGTGAGACCCACGGATCTCCGCGTGAGACCCACGGATCTCCGCGTGAGACCCACGGATCTCCGCGTGAGACCCACGGATCTCCGCGTGAGACCCACGGATCTCCGCGTGAGACCCACGGATCTCCGCGTGAGACCCACGGATTTCCGCGTGAGACCCACGGATCTCCGTGTGAGACCCACGGATCTCTGCGTGAGACCCACAGCTCTCCATGTGAGTCTCCGGATCTCCGCGTGAGTCCCACAGCTTTCCGTGTGGGACCCGGATCTCCGCGTGAGATCCACGTCTCTCTGCGTGAGACTCACCGGCTCACCCCACCGCACCGGGCGATCCGGTTCAATCGCTCCGTGCGGGAGTCCGAGGGCCGGAATATCTCAGCGGGTTGCGCGCTCGGCAAACTCCGACCTCTGAACCCTCTTGGCTCCCCTGCCCCTCTCACCCACTCTGGGCGCTGCAGGATACCGTCTATGACTATTACGTGGACGTCAAGAACAGGAAGTGGGCCCTTTTTGAGGAGAAGCTGCCCAAGGGATGGCGTTACCTGCCCAGGTGAGGCGCCTCACACCGCCACCCACCCCCACACACAGACTCGCACTCACTCGTACACTCACTCACACAGACTCACACTCACTCACTCAAACAGACTCACACTCAATCAGACTCACACTCACTCACTCATACAGACTCACACTCACTCGCACACTCACTCGCACAGACTCACACTCACTCGCACACTCACTCACTCACTCGCACAGACTCACACTCACTCGTACACTCACTCGTACTCACACTCACTCGCACACTCACTCACTCGTACACTCACTCGCACACTCACTCACTCGCACACTCACTCGCACAGACTCACACTCACTCGTACACTCACTCACTCGTACACTCACTCGCACAGACTCACACTCACTCGCACACTCACTCGTACTCACACTCACTCGCACACTCACTCACTCGTACACTCACTCACTCGTACACTCACTCGCACAGACTCACACTCACTCGTACACTCACTCGTACTCACACTCACTCGCACACTCACTCACTCGTACACTCACTCGCACAGACTCACACTCACTCGCACACTCACTCACTCGTACACTCACTCGCACAGACTCACACTCACTCGCACACTCACTCACTCGCACACTCACTCACTCGTACACTCACTCACTCGCACACTCACTCACTCGTACACTCACTCGTACTCACACTCACTCGTACACTCACTCACTCGTACACTCACTCACTCGTACACTCACTCGCACAGACTCACACTCACTCGCACACTCACTCACTCGTACACTCACTCGCACAGACTCACACTCACTCGCACACTCACTCACTCGTACACTCACTCGCACAGACTCACACTCACTCGCACACTCACTCACTCGCACACTCACTCACTCGTACACTCACTCACTCGCACACTCACTCACTCGTACACTCACTCGTACACTCACTCACTCGTACACTCACTCACTCGTACACTCACTCACTCGTACACTCACTCGCACAGACTCACACTCACTCGCACACTCACTCACTCGTACACTCACTCGCACAGACTCACACTCACTCGCACACTCACTCACTCGTACACTCACTCGCACAGACTCACACTCACTCGCACACTCACTCACTCGTACACTCACTCACTCGTACACTCACTCACTCGTACACTCACTCACACACTCACTCACTCGTACACTCACTCACTCGTACACTCACTCACTCGTACACTCACTCACTCGTACACTCACTCACTCGTACACTCACTCACTCGTACACTCACTCACTCGTACACTCACTCACACACTCACTCACTCGCACACTCACTCACTCGTACACTCACTCACTCGTACACTCACTCACTCGTACACTCACTCACTCGCACAGACTCACACTCACTCGTACACTCACTCACTCGTACACTCACTCACTCGTACACTCACTCACTCGTACACTCACTCACTCGTACACTCACTCACTCGTACACTCACTCGTACACTCACTCACTCGTACACTCACTCACTCGTACACTCACTCGTACATTCACTCACTCGTACACTCACTCACTCGTACACTCACTCACTCGTACACTCACTCACTCGTACACTCACTCGTACACTCACTCACTCGTACACTCACTCACTCGTACACTCACTCACTCGTACACTCACTCACTCGTACACTCACTCACTCGCACAGACTCACACTCACTCGTACACTCACTCACTCGTACACTCACTCGCACAGACTCACACTCACTCGTACACTCACTCACTCGTACACTCACTCACTCGTACACTCACTCACTCGTACACTCACTCACTCGTACACTCACTCACTCGCACAGACTCACACTCACTCGTACACTCACTCACTCGTACACTCACTCGCACAGACTCACACTCACTCGTACACTCACTCACTCGTACACTCACTCACTCGTACACTCACTCACTCGTACACTCACTCGTACACTCACTCACTCGTACACTCACTCACTCGTACACTCACTCATACACTCACTCACTCGTACACTCACTCACTCGTACACTCACTCACTCGTACACTCACTCACTCGTACACTCACTCACTCGTACACTCACTCACTCGTACACTCACTCACTCGTACACTCACTCACTCGTACACTCACTCACTCGTACACTCACTCACTCGTACACTCACTCGCACACTCACTCGTACACTCACTCACTCATACACTCACTCACTCGTACACTCACTCACTCGTACACTCACTCACTCGTACACTCACTCATACACTCACTCACTCGTACACTCACTCACTCGTACACTCACTCACTCGTACACTCACTCGTACATTCACTCACTCGTACACTCACTCACACACTCACTCACTCGTACACTCACTCACTCGTACACTCACTCACACACTCACTCACTCGTACACTCACTCACTCGTACACTCACTCACTCGTACACTCACTCACTCGTACACTCACTCACACACTCACTCACTCGTACACTCACTCACTCGTACACTCACTCACTCGTACACTCACTCACTCGTACACTCACTCACACACTCACTCACTCGTACACTCACTCACTCGTACACTCACTCACTCGTACACTCACTCACTCGTACACTCACTCACACACTCACTCACTCGTACACTCACTCACTCGTACACTCACTCACTCACTCGTACACTCACTCGCACAGACTCACACTCACTCGTACACTCACTCACTCGTACACTCACTCACTCGTACTCACACTCACTCATACACTCACTCACTCGTACTCACACTCACTCGTACACTCACTCACTCGTACAC
Organism: Lampetra fluviatilis; assembly: GCF_964198595.1. NCBI lineage: Eukaryota > Metazoa > Chordata > Hyperoartia > Petromyzontiformes > Petromyzontidae > Lampetra > Lampetra fluviatilis. The sequence goes on along the minus strand of NW_027621802.1, from coordinate 13,344 downwards.
TCACTCACACACTCACTCACTCGTACACTCACTCACTCGTACACTCACTCACTCGTACACTCACTCGTACACTCACTCACTCATACACTCACTCACTCGTACACTCACTCACTCGTACACTCACTCACTCGTACACTCACTCACTCGTACACTCACTCACTCGTACACTCACTCACACACTCACTCACTCGTACACTCACTCGCACACTCACTCACTCGCACAGACTCACACTCACTCGTACACTCACTCGTACACTCACTCACTCGTACACTCACTCGCACAGACTCACACTCACTCGCACACTCACTCACTCGTACACTCACTCGCACAGACTCACACTCACTCGCACACTCACTCACTCGCACACTCACTCACTCGTACACTCACTCACTCGCACACTCACTCACTCGTACACTCACTCGTACTCACACTCACTCGTACACTCACTCACTCGTACACTCACTCACTCGTACACTCACTCGCACAGACTCACACTCACTCGCACACTCACTCACTCGTACACTCACTCGCACAGACTCACACTCACTCGCACACTCACTCACTCGTACACTCACTCGCACAGACTCACACTCACTCGCACACTCACTCACTCGTACACTCACTCGCACAGACTCACACTCACTCGCACACTCACTCACTCGTACACTCACTCACTCGTACACTCACTCACTCATACACTCACTCACTCGTACACTCACTCGTACACTCACTCACTCGTACACTCACTCGCACAGACTCACACTCACTCGTACACTCACTCGCACAGACTCACACTCACTCGTACACTCACTCGTACTCACACTCACTCGCACACTCACTCACTCGTACACTCACTCACTCGTACACTCACTCGCACAGACTCACACTCACTCGCACACTCACTCACTCGTACACTCACTCGCACAGACTCACACTCACTCGCACACTCACTCACTCGTACACTCACTCGCACAGACTCACACTCACTCGCACACTCACTCACTCGTACACTCACTCACTCGTACACTCACTCGCACAGACTCACACTCACTCGCACACTCACTCACTCGTACACTCACTCGCACAGACTCACACTCACTCGCACACTCACTCACTCGTACACTCACTCGCACAGACTCACACTCACTCGCACACTCACTCACTCGTACACTCACTCACTCGTACACTCACTCGCACAGACTCACACTCACTCGCACACTCACTCACTCGTACACTCACTCGCACAGACTCACACTCACTCGCACACTCACTCACTCGTACACTCACTCGCACAGACTCACACTCACTCGCACACTCACTCACTCGTACACTCACTCACTCGTACACTCACTCACTCATACACTCACTCGTACACTCACTCACTCGTACACTCACTCGCACAGACTCACACTCACTCGTACACTCACTCGCACAGACTCACACTCACTCGTACACTCACTCGTACTCACACTCACTCGCACACTCACTCACTCGTACACTCACTCACTCGTACACTCACTCACTCGTACACTCACTCGTACACTCACTCACTCGTACACTCACTCGCACAGACTCACACTCACTCGTACACTCACTCGCACAGACTCACACTCACTCGTACACTCACTCGTACTCACACTCACTCGCACACTCACTCACTCGTACACTCACTCACTCGTACACTCACTCACTCGTACACTCACTCGTACACTCACTCACTCGTACACTCACTCGCACAGACTCACTCACTCGTACACTCACTCACTCGTACACTCACTCGCACAGACTCACACTCACTCGCACACTCACTCACTCGTACACTCACTCGCACAGACTCACACTCACTCGCACACTCACTCACTCGTACACTCACTCGCACAGACTCACACTCACTCGCACACTCACTCACTCGTACACTCACTCACTCGTACACTCACTCACTCATACACTCACTCACTCGTACACTCACTCGTACACTCACTCACTCGTACACTCACTCGCACAGACTCACTCACTCGTACACTCACTCACTCGTACACTCACTCACTCGTACTCACACTCACTCGCACACTCACTCGCACAGACTCACACTCACTCGCACACTCACTCACTCGTACACTCACTCACTCGTACACTCACTCGTACACTCACTCACTCGTACTCACACTCACTCGCACACTCACTCACTCGTACACTCACTCACTCGTACACTCACTCGCACAGACTCACACTCACTCGCACACTCACTCACTCGTACACTCACTCGCACAGACTCACACTCACTCGCACACTCACTCACTCGCACACTCACTCACTCGTACACTCACTCACTCGCACACTCACTCACTCGTACACTCACTCGCACAGACTCACACTCACTCGCACACTCACTCACTCGCACACTCACTCACTCGTACACTCACTCACTCGCACACTCACTCACTCGTACACTCACTCACTCGCACACTCACTCACTCGTACACTCACTCGTACACTCACTCACTCGTACACTCACTCGCACAGACTCACACTCACTCGTACACTCACTCACTCGTACACTCACTCACTCGTACACTCACTCGCACAGACTCACACTCACTCGCACACTCACTCACTCGTACACTCACTCGCACAGACTCACACTCACTCGCACACTCACTCACTCGTACACTCACTCGCACAGACTCACACTCACTCGCACACTCACTCACTCGTACACTCACTCACTCGTACACTCACTCACTCGTACACTCACTCACACACTCACTCACTCGTACACTCACTCACTCGTACACTCACTCACTCGTACACTCACTCACTCGTACACTCACTCACACACTCACTCACTCGCACACTCACTCACTCGTACACTCACTCACTCGTACACTCACTCACTCGTACACTCACTCACTCGTACACTCACTCACTCGTACACTCACTCACTCGTACACTCACTCACTCGTACACTCACTCACTCGTACACTCACTCACTCGTACACTCACTCACTCGTACACTCACTCACTCGTACACTCACTCGTACACTCACTCGTACACTCACTCACTCGTACACTCACTCGTACACTCACTCACTCGTACACTCACTCACTCGTACACTCACTCACTCGTACACTCACTCACTCGTACACTCACTCATACACTCACTCACTCATACACTCACTCACTCGTACACTCACTCGTACACTCACTCACTCGTACACTCACTCACTCGTACACTCACTCACTCGTACACTCACTCATACACTCACTCACTCATACACTCACTCACTCGCACACTCACTCGTACACTCACTCACTCATACACTCACTCACTCGTACACTCACTCGTACACTCACTCACTCGTACACTCACTCATACACTCACTCACTCGTACACTCACTCACTCGTACACTCACTCACTCGTACACTCACTCGCACAGACTCACACTCACTCGTACACTCACTCACTCGTACACTCACTCACTCGTACACTCACTCACTCACTCGTACACTCACTCACTCGTACACTCACTCACTCGTACACTCACTCGTACATTCACTCACTCGTACACTCACTCACTCACTCGTACACTCACTCACTCGTACACTCACTCACTCGTACACTCACTCACTCGTACACTCACTCACTCGTACACTCACTCACTCATACACTCACTCACTCGCACACTCACTCGTACACTCACTCACTCGTACACTCACTCACTCGTACACTCACTCACTCGTACACTCACTCGCACAGACTCACACTCACTCGTACACTCACTCACTCGTACACTCACTCGCACAGACTCACACTCACTCGCACACTCACTCACTCGTACACTCACTCACTCGTACACTCACTCGCACAGACTCACACTCACTCGCACACTCACTCACTCGTACACTCACTCACTCGTACACTCACTCACTCGTACACTCACTCACTCGTACACTCACTCACTCGTACACTCACTCGCACAGACTCACACTCACTCGCACACTCACTCACTCGTACACTCACTCACTCGTACACTCACTCACTCGTACACTCACTCACTCGTACACTCACTCGCACAGACTCACACTCACTCGCACACTCACTCACTCATACACTCACTCACTCGTACACTCACTCACTCATACACTCACTCACTCATACACTCACTCACTCGTACACTCACTCACTCATACACTCACTCACTCGTACACTCACTCACTCGTACACTCACTCACTCGTACACTCACTCACTCGTACACTCACTCACACACTCACTCACTCGTACACTCACTCACTCGTACACTCACTCACTCGTACACTCACTCACTCACACACTCACTCACTCGTACACTCACTCACTCGTACACTCACTCACTCGTACACTCACTCACTCACTCGTACACTCACTCACTCGTACACTCACTCACTCATACACTCACTCACTCACTCGTACACTCACTCACTCGTACACTCACTCACTCACACACTCACTCACTCGTACACTCACTCACTCATACACTCACTCACTCGTACACTCACTCGTACACTCACTCACTCGCACACTCACTCACTCGTACACTCACTCACTCGTACACTCACTCACTCACTCGTACACTCACTCGTACACTCACTCACTCGTACACTCACTCGCACACTCACTCATACACTCGTACACTCACTCACTCGTACACTCACTCACTCGTACACTCACTCACTCACTCGTACACTCACTCACTCGTACACTCACTCACTCGTACACTCACTCACTCACTCGTACACTCACTCACTCGTACACTCACTCACTCACTCGTACACTCACTCACTCGTACACTCACTCACTCGTACACTCACTCACTCGTACACTCACTCACTCGTACACTCACTCACTCGTACACTCACTCACTCACTCGTACACTCACTCACTCGTACACTCACTCACTCGTACACTCACTCATACACTCACTCACTCACTCACTCGTACACTCACTCACTCGTACACTCACTCGTACACTCACTCACTCACTCACTCGTACACTCACTCACTCGTACACTCACTCACTCGTACACTCACTCGCACAGACTCACACTCACTCATACAGACTCACACTCACTCCTCATACAGACTCACACTCATACAGACTCACACTCATACAGACTCACACTCACTCCTCATACAGACTCACACTCATACAGACTCACACTCATACAGACTCACACTCACTCCTCATACAGACTCGCACTCATACAGACTCACACTCATACAGACTCACACTCACTCCTCATACAGACTCACACTCATACAGACTCACACTCATACAGACTCACACTCACTCATACACTCACTCACTCATACAGATTCACACTCACTCATACAGACTCACACTCACTCCTCATACAGACTCACACTCATACAGACTCACACTCATACAGACTCACACTCACTCCTCATACAGACTCACACTCATACAGACTCACACTCATACAGACTCACACTCACTCATACAGACTCACACTCACTCACTCGCACAGACTCACACTCACTCATACAGACTCACACTCACTCCTCATACAGACTCACACTCATACAGACTCACACTCATACAGACTCACACTCACTCCTCATACAGACTCGCACTCATACAGACTCACACTCATACAGACTCACACTCACTCCTCATACAGACTCACACTCATACAGACTCACACTCATACAGACTCACACTCACTCCTCATACAGACTCACACTCATACAGACTCACACTCATACAGACTCACACTCACTCCTCATACAGACTCACACTCATACAGACTCACACTCATACAGACTCACACTCACTCACTCGCACAGACTCACACTCACTCATACAGACTCACACTCACTCCTCATACAGACTCACACTCATACAGACTCACACTCACTCGCACAGACTCACACTCACTCATACAGACTCACACTCACTCGCACAGACTCACACTCACTCGCACAGACTCACACTCACACTCACTCATACAGACTCACACTCACACTCACTCATTCAGACTCACACTCACTCACTCATACAGACTCACACTCATACAGACTCACACTCATACAGACTCACACTCACTCGATCAAACAGACTCACACTCATACAGACTCACACTCACTCACTCAAACAGACTCACACTCATACAGACTCACACTCACTCACTCATACAGACTCACACTCAAACAGACTCACACTCATACAGACTCACACTCACTCACTCAAACAGACTCACACTCATACAGACTCACACTCATACAGACTCACACTCACTCACTCAAACAGACTCACACTCATACAGACTCACACTCACTCACTCAAATAGACTCACACTCATACAGACTCACACTCACTCACTCAAACAGACTCACTCACACTCATACAGACTCACACTCACTCACTCAAACAGACTCACACTCACTCACTCAAACAGACTCACACTCATACAGACTCACACTCACTCACTCAAACAGACTCACACTCATACAGACTCACACTCACTCATACACTCACTCACTCATTCAGACTCACACAGAGACCCACAGACTCACACAGAGTCCCACAGACTCACCACACAAAGACACACACACGCACACACACGTACATCAACAACACCACCAACCTTTAAATTTCGATTTAAAGCTCCAACCCAGCTTATATATAAGCTCCAAGCTTGGCAGTGTCTCATTCTTCACCTGAAGACGGCTGCTTGCGTTGTAGCCGAAACGTCGTGAGAATTGTTTTATTATGTTTTATTTTTATTATTTTATTACTTCCCTTCTACGCGACTTTACCGAAAGAACCAAGAAGATGAATCCCTGCATAATATTTTATTGTGTTTTAATTTTTATTATTTTATTACTTCCCTTCTACGTGACTTTACCGAAAGAACCAAGAAGAAGACCACCAACCTTCCCCCCACTAACCCCACCCACCCTGCCCACCACCACCCCAGCACGCCCTTCTACAAGCTGCTAGTGCCCACGGTGGACACGCTGCGCTACCACTTGCTGATCAGCGCGCTCGTGTCCAACAAGCGGCCCGTGTTGCTTGTGGGTCCCGTGGGAACGGGGAAGACTTTGCTGGCTCAGAGCGTGGCTCAGAGCCTCGACCCGGCCGCCTGGAGCGTGCTCACCATCAACATGTCGGCACAGGTGAGGGTAGCGTCTGTGTGGGGGGTCTCTGTGGGTGTCTGTGGGGTGTCTGTGTGAGTCTGTGGTGTCTCTGTGGGGTGTCTCTGTGGGTCTCTGTGGGTCTCTGTGGGGTGTCTGTGTGAGTCTCTGGGTCTCTGTGGGTGTTTGTGGGGCGTCTGTGGGTCTCTGTTGGGTGTCTCTGTGGGTCTCTGTTGGGTGTCTGTGTGAGTCTGTGGGTCTCTGTTGGGTGTCTCTGTGGGTCTCTGGGTGTCTGTGGGTCTCTGTGGGGTCTCTATGGGTCTTTGTGTGAGTCTGTGGGTCTCTGTGTGAGTCTGTGGGTCTCTGTGTGAGTCTGTGCGTCTCTGTGTGAGTCTGTGCGTCTCTGTGTGAGTCTGTGGGTCTCTGTGGGTCTCTGTGGGTCTCTGTGGGTCTTTGTGTGAGTCTGTGGGTCTCTGTGTGAGTCTGTGGATCTCTGTGTGAGTCTGCGTCTCTCTCTCATCATCATCATCGCGGTGGCTAGGAGATGTTGACTGCCTCACCTGGTACACAGGAGGTCGTGGGTTCGATCCCGACCCTGACGATGCCTGCTGCTGTAGATTTGGAGTCTGCGTCTCCTCCCTCCCCTCCCCTCCCTCCACTCCCTCTCTCTCTCGCCCTGGGGTCGTCGCGACACGCAGAGTGAGGGATCAGAGCGGGTGGTGGTGGTGGGGGTGGGACAGGATGACACTAACGCGCTCAGACACACCCCCCCCCCTCACCCCATTAGATGTATTTCTTAAAGTGCTTCGTTAACTTACATTACGCTCCAAATCACTCCTTCTTAGCCCACATGCACAACCACCACCACAACCACCACCACAACCACCACCACCTCCACCACCACCACCCTTTCCCATCCCCATCCTCCTCCCCTCGACCGCTCAGCGCTCCCATCATCGTCACCCCCCCCCCCCACCACTCACCACCCACCACTCACCACCCACCCACCCAGCCACCCCCCACAAAACCTCCACCCACACCCACCATCCCCTCTAGCCCCTACACAGCTGTCCGTTCCTCTCTCGTCATCTCACCAACACCTCGTCAGCCACCACGTCGCGTTTGTGTGCCCCCCCCCCCTCCTCCCCCTGCCTCCCTCTCCCACCTCCCTCCCTCCCTGTCCTCCATCACCTCCCCCCCCCCCTCACTCCCCTCCCTCACCTCCCTCCCTCTCCCCCCTCCCTCCCTCCCTCCCTCCCCTCCTCCCCCCCCTCCCCCCCCTCCCTCCCCCCCCTCCCTCCCCCTCCCTCCCCCCCCCTCCCTCCCTCCCCTCCCCTCCCTCACCTCCCTCCCTCTCCCCCCTCCCTCCCTCCCCTCCCTCCCCCCCCTCCCCCCCCCCCTCCCTCCCCCCCCCTCCCTCCCTCCCTCCCTCCCCCCCCTCCCTCCCTCCCCTCCCCTCCCTCACCTCCCTCCCTCTCCCCCCTCCCTCCCTCCCCCCCTCCCCTCCCTCACCTCCCTCCCTCTCCCCCCTCCCTCCCCCCCCTCCCTCCCCCTCCCTCCCCCCCCTCCCTCCCTCCCCTCCCCTCCCTCACCTCCCTCCCTCTCCCCCCCTCCCTCCCTCCCCCCCTCCCCTCCCTCACCTCCCCCCCCTCCCTCACCTCCCCCCCCTCCCTCCCTCCCTCCCTCCCCTCCCTCCCCCCCTCCCGCTCCTCCCTCCCTCCCCTCCCTCCCCCCCTCCCTCCCTGTCCTCCCTCTCCTCCCTCCCTCCCTCACCTCCCTCCCTCACCTCCCTCCCTCCCCTCCCCTCCCCTCCCTCTCCTCTCCCCCCTCCCTCCCTGTCCTCCCTCTCCTCCTTCCCTCCCCCTCCCTCCCTCCCTCCCTCCCTCCCTCCCCTCCCCTCCCTCACCTCCCTCCCTCTCCTCCCTCCCCTCCCTCCCTCACCTCCCTCCCCTCCCTCCCCCCCCCTCCCTCCCTGTCCTCCCTCTCCTCCCTCCCCTCCCTGTCCTCCCTCTCCTCCTTCCCTCCCCTCCCTCCCTCCCCTCCCCTCCCTCCCTCCCTCCCTCCCTCCCTCCCCTCCCCTCCCTCACCTCCCTCCCTCTCCTCCCTCCCCTCCCTCCCTCACCTCCCTCCCCTCCCTCCCCCCCCCTCCCTCCCTGTCCTCCCTCTCCTCCCTCCCCTCCCTGTCCTCCCTCTCCTCCTTCCCTCCCCTCCCTCCCTCCCTCCCTCCCTCCCTCCCTCCCTCCCTCCCCTCCCCTCCCTCACCTCCCTCCCTCTCCTCCCTCCCCTCCCTCCCTCACCTCCCTCCCCTCCCCCCCCCCTCCCTCCCTGTCCTCCCTCTCCTCCCTCCCTCCCCTCCCTCCCTCACCTCCCTCCCCTCCCTCCCCCCCCCTCCCTCCCTGTCCTCCCTCTCCTCCCTCCCCTCCCTGTCCTCCCTCTCCTCCTTCCCTCCCCTCCCTCCCTCCCTCCCCTCCCCTCTCTCCCACCTCCCTCTCCTCCCTCCCTCCCTGTCCTCCCTCCCCTCCCTCCCACCACCACCACCACTCTCTGTCCCTAATCTCGACACAAGCCGTGCTGCCCCGTGGGGTTTCACTCAGCTCCACCTCCTCCTGTACCACATCACTCCATCTCTTCTCTAGCCCGTGCCTCCTGTACCACATCACTCCATCTCTTCTCTAGCCCGTGCCTCCTGTACCACATCACTCCATCTCTTCTCTAGCCCGTGCCTCCTGTACCACATCACTCCATCTCTTCTCTAGCCCGTGCCTCCTGTACCACATCACTCCATCTCTTCTCTAGCCCGTGCCTCCTGTACCACACCACTCCATCTCTTCTCTAGCCCGTGCCTCCTGTACCACATCACTCCATCTCTTCTCTAGCCCGTGCCTCCTGTACCACATCACTCCATCTCTTCTCTAGCCCGTGCCTCCTGTACCACACCACTCCATCTCTTCTCTAGCCCGTGCCTCCTGTACCACATCACTCCATCTCTTCTCTAGCCCGTGCCTCCTGTACCACATCACTCCATCTCTTCTCTAGCCCGTGCCTCCTGTACCACATCACTCCATCTCTTCTCTAGCCCGTGCCTCCTGTACCACATCACTCCATCTCTTCTCTAGCCCGTGCCTCCTGTACCACATCACTCCATCTCTTTTCTAGCCCGTGCCGTGCCCGTTTAGCTCCCTCGATCCGGCCGAACAAAAGCTGTTTAGGCATGCGGTGGCTGGGCATGCGGGCTACATGGCCCAGCCAACGCAGCTTTGCCTGCCGGAGGAGCTCCAAGTTCAACGTGCACACACACACGTGCGGCCATGTGAACCTCTGTGTTGTGTCTATGGGTCTCTGTGTGTGAGTCTGTGGGTCTCTGTGTAAGTCTATGGGTCTCTGTGTGTGAGTCTATGAGTCTCTGTGTGAGTCTATGGGTCTCTGTGTGTGAGTCTGTGGGTCTCTGTGTGAGACTATGGGTCTCTGTGTGAGTCTGTGGGTCTCTGTGTGTGAGTCTGTGGGTCTCTGTGTGAGTCTATGGGTCTCTGTGTGAGTCCGTGGGTCTCTGTGTGTGAGTCTGCTTGGTCTCTGTGTGAGTCTATGGGTCTTTGTGTGAGTCTATGGATCTGTGTGAGTCTATGGGTCTCTGTGTGAGTCTGTGAGTCTCTGTGTCTGAGTCTATGGGCCTCTGTGTGAGTCTGTTGGTCTCTGTGTGAATCCGTGGGTCTCTGTGTGAGTCTGTGGGTTTCTGTGTCTGAGTCTGTGGGTCTCTGTGTGAGTCTATGGGTCTCTGTGTGAGTCCGTGGGTCTCTGTGTGAGTCTGTGGGTTTCTGTGTCTGAGTCTGTGGGTCTCTGTGTGAGTCTATGGGTCTCTGTGTGAGTCTATGGGTCCCTGTATGAGTCTATGGGTCTCTGTGTGAGTCTGTGGGTCTCTGTGTGAGTCTCTGTGTTGCGAGAATATTAAATCCCCATCGCGAGAGACAGAGAGAGACAGAGTGATAGAGGCAGAGACAGAGTGAGACAGAGACAGACAGACTGACAGAGAGAGAAAAACAGACAGAGAGAGAGACAGAGTGATAGAGAGAGAGACAGAGACACAGAGTGATAGAGAGAGACAGAGAGACAGAGAGAGACAGAGACACAGAGTGATAGAGAGACACAGAGTGATAGAGAGAGAGACAGAGAGAGACAGAGACACAGAGTGATAGAGAGAGACAGAGTGATAGAGAGACACAGAGACACAGAGTGATAGAGACACAGAGTGTGATAGAGACGTAGCGAGAGACGAAGCGAGCTCGCCTCTATAATTGCCGCGTCTGTCCATCTCCCACGGGGGGGGGTGGAGGTGGGGAGGGGGGGCCTCGCCCCCCCCCCCTCCGCCCACCTGATCGAGATTTATTATTTATATCGACCCCCACCACCACCACCCACCCCCCCCCACCACCACCCCACCACCATCACCCACCCACCACCACTCACCCCCCCACCACCACCACCCACCACCCCACCACCACCACCGCCCACCCCACCCCACCAACCCCCGCCCACCACCACCACCGCCCACCCCACCCACCAACCACCTACCCCACCACACCACCACCCACCCACCACTCACCCCCCCACCACCTCCCCCACCACGTCCCACCACCACCACCCACCCACCACCACCCACCTCCCCATCACGCACCACCACCACCCACCCACCACGCACCACCACCACCCACGCACCACCACCACCCACCCACCACGCACCACCACCACCCACCCACCACCACCACCACCCACCCACCCACCACGCACCACCACCACCCACGCACCACCACCACCCACGCACCACCACCACCCACGCACCACCACCACCCACCCACCACGCACCACCACCACCCACCCACCACGCACCACCACCACCCACCCACCACGCACCACCACCACCTACCCACCACGCACCACCACCACCCACCCACCACGCACCACCACCACCACCCACCCACCACGCACCACCACCACCCACCCACCACGCACCACCACCACCCACCCACCACGCACCACCACCACCCACCCACCACGCACCACCACCACCCACCCACCACGCACCACCCACCCACCACGCACCACCACCACCCACCCACCACGCACCACCACCTCCCACCCACACGCACCACCCACCCACCACGCACCACCACCACCCACCCACCACGCACCACCACCACCCACCCACCACGCACCACCACCACCCACCCACCGCGCACCACCACCACCCACCCACCACGCACCACCACCACCCTCTGTCTGTCTCTCTGCCTGCCTGTCTCTCAGTCAGTCTATCAGTCTGTCTCTCTGTCTGTCTCACTGCCTGCCTGTCTATCCGCCTGTCTTGCCGTGCCATTGCCTGTACGGGCGTCTGTCCCCCGTAGTCCCCCAGTCCCCCCTCCCCTCCACCCCCCCCCCACCGCCCCGCCCCCTCTGGAGACCGCCGCCTGGTTCTCGACGCTGATTGGCTGTGACAGCTGAGGCTGTCGTGGGCTCCGTGGTGACTTCCAGGTCACTGCCTCTGAAACGGACCTAATGTCTGGTGACTGCAAGGGGGTCTCCCACCCCCCCCCCCACTCGGTGTGCCCCCCCCCCCACTCGGTGTGCCCCCCCCCACTCGGTGTGCCCCCCCCCACTCGGTGTGCCCCCCCCCCACTCGGTGTGCCCCCCACCCCCCACTGGGTGTGCCCCCCCCCCCCCCACTCGGTGTGCCCCCCACCCCCCACTGGGTGTGCCCCCCACCCCCCCACTCGGTGTGCCCCCCCCCCACTCGGTGTGCCCCCCACCCCCCACTGGGTGCCCCCCACCCCCCCACTCGGTGTGCCCCCCCCCCCCACTCGGTGTGCCCCCACCCCCCACTGGGTGCCCCCCACCCCCCCACTCGGTGTGCCCCCCACCCCCCCACTCTCTCGCTCTCCCCGACTCTCTTTTTAAAAAAACAAAAAATTGTATTTTTTAAAAAATATATTTTTTTATTTCATTTTTTTTTCTTTTTTACGATCAGAGGAAACAAGAAGATGTTCGGTGTAGTCGGCACTTTGCTTCGTTCATCATTTAGTTTTTTTTGTTTTTTTTTTCAATGCTTTCCTTTACGTAACCCCCCCTTTTAAAATGAAAGATTTCACAAAATATTTCTCGCTCTGCTCTCCTTACCTCTCTCTCTCTACCCCCCTCTCTCTCTACCCCCCTCTCT
>NW_027621801.1:0-4000 GCF_964198595.1 Lampetra fluviatilis | reverse complement strand
ATTCAACGTTTTTGGCCCCAAATCACGTTTTTGCCCAAAAATCACGTTTTTGCCCAAAAATCACGTTTTTGCCCAAAAATCACGTTTTTGCCCAAAAATCACGTTTTGGCCCCAAATCACGTTTTTGCCCAAAAATCACGTTTTTGGCCCCAAATCACGTTTTTGCCCAAAAATCACGTTTTTGCCCAAAAATCACGTTTTGGCCCCAAATCACGTTTTTGCCCAAAAATCACGTTTTTGCCCAAAAATCACGTTTTTGGCCCCAAATCACGTTTTGCCCAAAAATCACGTTTTTGGCCCAAAAATCACGTTTTTGGCCCCAAAATCACGTTTTTTGCCCAAAAATCACGTTTTTGCCCAAAAATCACGTTTTTGCCCAAAAATCTACGTTTTTGCCCAAAAATCACGTTTTTGCCCAAAATCACGTTTTTGGCCAAAATCACGTTTTTGCCCAAAAATCACGTTTTTGCCCAAAAATCACGTTTTTGGCCCCATATCACGTTTTTGGCCAAAAATCACGTTTTTGCCAAAAATCACGTTTTTGGCCCCAAATCACGTTTTTGCCCAAAAATCACGTTTTTGCCCAAAAATCACGTTTTTGCCCAAAAATCACGTTTTTGCCCAAAAATCACGTTTTTGCCCAAAATCACGTTTTTGCCCAAAATCACGTTTTTGCCCAAAAATCACGTTTTTGCCCAAAAATCACGTTTTTGGCCCCAAATCACGTTTTTGCCCCAAAATCACGTTTTTGCCCAAAAATCACGTTTTTGCCCAAAAATCACGTTTTTGCCCAAAATCACGTTTTTGGCCCAAAATCACGTTTTTGCCCAAAAATCACGTTTTTGGCCCCAAATCACGTTTTTGCCCAAAAATCACGTTTTTGCCCAAAAATCACGTTTTTGGCCCCAAAATCACGTTTTTGCCCAAAAATCACGTTTTTGCCCAAAATCACGTTTTTGCCCAAAAATCACGTTTTTGCCCAAAAATCACGTTTTTGCCCAAAAATCACGTTTTTGCCCCAAATCACGTTTTTGCCCAAAAATCACGTTTTTGCCCAAAAATCACGTTTTTGGCCCCAAAATCACGTTTTGCCCAAAAATCACGTTTTTGGCCCCAAATCACGTTTTTGCCCAAAAATCACGTTTTTGCCCAAAATCACGTTTTTGGCCCCAAATCACGTTTTTGCCCAAAAATCACGTTTTTGCCCAAAAATAACGCTTTTGCCAAAAATCACTTTTTTGGCCCCAAATCACGTTTTGTTTTTTGCCCAAAAATCACGTTTTTGCCCAAAAATCACGTTTTTGCCCAAAAATCACTTTTTTGGCCCCAAATCACGTTTTTGCCCAAAAATCACGTTTTTGCCCAAAAATCACGTTTTGGCCCCAAATCACGTTTTTGCCCAAAAATCACGTTTTTTGGCCCCAAATCACGTTTTTTGCCCAAAAATCACGTTTTTGCCCAAAAATCACGTTTTGGGCCCCAAATCACGTTTTTGCCCAAAAATCACTTTTTGCCCAAAAATCACGTTTTTGGCCCCAAATCACGTTTTTGCCCAAAAATCACGTTTTTGCCCAAAAATCACGTTTTTTGGCCCCAAATCACGTTTTTGCCCAAAAATCACGTTTTTGGCCCCAAATCACGTTTTTGCCCAAAAATCACGTTTTTGCCCAAAAATCACGTTTTGGGCCCCAAATCACGTTTTTGCCCAAAAATCACTTTTTGCCCAAAAATCACGTTTTTGGCCCCAAATCACGTTTTTGCCCAAAAATCACGTTTTTGCCCAAAAATCACGTTTTTGCCCAAAAATCACGTTTTTGCCCAAAAATCACGTTTTTGGCCCCAAATCACGTTTTTGCCCAAAAATCACGTTTTTGGCCCCAAATCACGTTTTTGCCCAAAAATCACGTTTTTGCCCAAAAATCACGTTTTGGGCCCCAAATCACGTTTTTGCCCAAAAATCACTTTTTGCCCAAAAATCACGTTTTTGGCCCCAAATCACGTTTTTTGCCCAAAAATCACGTTTTTGCCCAAAAATCATGTTTTTGGCCCCAAATCACGTTTTTGCCCAAAAATCACGTTTTTGCCCAAAAATCACGTTTTTGCCCAAAAATTACGTTTTTGCCCAAAAATCACGTTTTTGCCCAAAAATCACGTTTTTGCCCAAAAATCACGTTTTTGCCCAAAAATCACGTTTTTGCCCAAAAATCACGTTTTTGGCCCCATATCACGTTTTTGGCCAAAAATCACGTTTTTGCCCAAAAATCACGTTTTTGGCCCCAAATCACGTTTTTGCCCAAAAATCACGTTTTTGCCCAAAAATCACGTTTTTGCCCAAAAATCACGTTTTTGCCCAAAAAATCACGTTTTTGCCCAAAAATCACGTTTTTGCCCAAAAATCACGTTTTTGCCCAAAAATCACGTTTTTGCCCAAAAATCACGTTTTTGGCCCCATATCACGTTTTTGGCCCCAAATCACGTTTTTGCCCAAAAATCACGTTTTTGCCCAAAAATCACGTTTTTGCCCAAAAAATCACGTTTTTTGGCCCCAAATCACGTTTTTGCCCAAAAATCACGTTTTTGGCCCCAAATCACGTTTTTGCCCAAAAATCACGTTTTTGCCCAAAAATCACGTTTTTGGCCCCAAATCACGTTTTTGCCCAAAAATCACGTTTTTGCCCAAAAATCACGTTTTTGCCCAAAAATCACGTTTTTGCCCAAAAATCACGTTTTTGCCCAAAAATCACGTTTTTGCCCCCAAATCACGTTTTTGCCCAAAAATCACGTTTTTGCCCAAAAAATCACGTTTTTTGGCCCCAAATCACCTTTTTGCCCAAAAAATCACGTTTTTGGCCCCAAATCACGTTTTTGCCCAAAAATCACGTTTTTGCCCAAAAATCACGTTTTTGGCCCCAAATCACGTTTTTGCCCAAAAATCACGTTTTTGCCCAAAAATAACGCTTTTGCCCAAAAATCACTTTTTTGGCCCCAAATCACGTTTTTGCCCAAAAATCACGTTTTTGCCCAAAAATCACGTTTTTGCCCAAAAATCACGTTTTTGCCCAAAAATCACTTTTTTGGCCCCAAATCACGTTTTTGCCCAAAAATCACGTTTTTGCCCAAAAATCACGTTTTTGGCCCCAAATCACGTTTTTGCCCAAAAATCACGTTTTTGGCCCCAAATCACGTTTTTGCCCAAAAATCACGTTTTTTGCCCAAAAATCACGTTTTGGGCCCCAAATCACGTTTTTGCCCAAAAAATCACTTTTTGCCCAAAAATCACGTTTTTGGCCCCAAATCACGTTTTTTGCCCAAAAATCACGTTTTTGCCCAAAAATCACGTTTTTGGCCCCAAATCACGTTTTTGCCCAAAAATCACGTTTTTGCCCAAAAATCACGTTTTTGCCCAAAAATCACGTTTTTGCCCAAAAATCACGTTTTTGCCCAAAAATCACGTTTTTGCCCAAAAATTACGTTTTTGCCCAAAAATCACGTTTTTGTCCCCAAATCACCTTTTTGCCCAAAAATCACGTTTTTGGCCCCAAATCACCTTTTTGCCCAAAAATCACGTTTTTGGCCCCAAATCACGTTTTTGCCCAAAAATCACGTTTTTGCCCAAAAATCACGTTTTTGGCCCCAAATCACGTTTTTTGCCCAAAAATCACGTTTTTGGCCCCAAATCACGTTTTTGGCCCCAAATCACGTTTTTGCCCAAAAATCACGTTTTTGCCCAAAAATAACGATTTTGCCCAAAAATCACTTTTTTGGCCCCAAATCACGTTTTTGCCCAAAAATCACGTTTTTGCCCAAAAATCACGTTTTTGCCCAAAAATCACGTTTTTGGCCCCAAATCACGTTTTTGCCCAAAAATCACGTTTTTTGGCCCCAAATCACGTTTTTTGCCCAAAAATCACGTTTTTGCCCAAAAATCACGTTTTGGGCCCCAAATCACGTTTTTGCCCAAAAATCACTTTTTGCCCAAAAATCACGTTTTTGGCCCCAA
>NW_027621800.1:30000-40791 GCF_964198595.1 Lampetra fluviatilis | reverse complement strand
GGGGGGTGTGTGTGGGGGGGGGGAGGGGGGGTGTGTGTGTGTGGGGGGGGGAGGGGGGGTGTGTGGGGGGGGAGGGGGGTGTGTGTGGGGGGGGGAGGGGGGGGGTGTGTGTGGGGGGGAGGGGGGGGTGTGTGTGGGGGGGAGGGGGCGGTGTGGGGGGGAGGGGGGGTGTGTGGGGGGGGGGGGGGGGTGTGTGTGTGGGGGGGAGGGGGGGTGTGTGTGTGGGGGGGAGGGTTGGGTGTGTGTGGGGGAGGGGGGGTGTGTGTGGGGGGGGGAGGGGGGGTGTGTGTGTGTGTGGGGGGAGGGGGGGGTGTGTGTGTGTGTGGGGGGGGAGGGGGGGGTGTGTGTGTGTGTGGGGGGAGGGGGGTGTGTGTGTGGGGGGGAGGGGGGGTGTGTGTGGGGGGGAGGGGGGTGTGTGGGGGGGAGGGGGTGTGTGTGGGGGGGGAGGGGGGGGTGTGTGTGTGGAGGGGGGGGGGGGTGTGTGGGGGGGAGGGGGGGTGTGTGTGGGGGGGAGGGGGGTGTGTGTGGTGTGGGGGAGGGGGGGTGTGTGTGGGGGGAGGGGGGGTGTGTGGGGGGGGGAGGGGGGGGTGTGTGTGGGGGGAGGGGGGGTGTGTGGGGGGGGAGGGGGGGTGTGTGTGGGGGAGGGGGGGTGTGTGTGGGGGGGGAGGGGGGGGTGTGGGGAGGGGGGGGAGGGGGGGGTGTGTGTGGGGGGAGGGGGGTGTGTGTGGGGGAGGGGGGTGTGTGTGGGGGGAGGGGGGGGTGTGTGGGGGGGAGGGGGGTGTGTGGGGGGGGAGGGGGGGTGTGTGTGTGGGGGGGAGGGGGGGTGTGTGTGTGGGGGGGAGGGGGGGTGTGTGTGTGGGGGGGAGGGGGGGGTGTGTGTGGGGGAGGGGGGGGTGTGGGGGGGGATGGGGGGGTGTGTGTGGGGGAGGGGGGGTGTGTGTGGGGGGGGGGGGGGGTGTGTGTGTGTGGGGGGGGGAGGGGGGGTGTGTGTGGGGGGAGGGGGGTGTGTGTGGGGGGGGGGAGGGGGGGGTGTGTGTGGGGGGGAGGGGGGGGTGTGTGTGGGGGGGAGGGGGCGGTGTGGGGGGGAGGGGGGTGGTGTGGGGGGGGGGGGGGGTGTGTGTGGGTGGTGGGGGGGGTTGTGTGTGGGTGGTGGGGGGGGGGTGTGTGGGTGGTGGGGGGGTGTGTGTGGGTGGTGGGGGGGGGGTGTGTGTGGGTGGTGGGGGGGGGTGTGTGTGGGGTGGGGGGTGTGTGTGGGTGGTGGGGGGGGTGTGTGTGGGTGGTGGGAGGGGTGTGTGTGGGTGGTGGTGGGGGGGGTGTGTGTGGGTGGTGGGGGGGGGGGGGTGTGTGTGGGTGGTGGGGGGGGTGTGTGTGGGTGGTGGGGGGGGTGTGTGTGGGTGGTGGTGGGGGTGTGTGTGGGTGGTGGTGGGGGTGTGTGTGGGTGGTGGGGGGGGTGTGTGTGGGTGGTGGGGGGGGGGGTGTGGGTGGTGGGGGGGTGTGTGTGGGTGGGGGGAAGGGTGTGTGTGGGTGGGTGGGGGGGGGGGTGTGTGTGGGTGGTGGGGGGGGGGTGTGGGTGGTGGGGGGGGTGTGTGTGGGTGGAAGGGTGTGTGTGGTTGGTGGGGGGGGGTGTGTGTGGTTGGTGGGGGGGGTGTGTGTGTGGTGGTGGGGGTGTGTGTGGGTGGTGGGGGGGGGTGTGTGTGGGTGGTGGGGGTGTGTGTGTGGGTGGTGGGGGGGGGTGTGTGTGGGTGGTGGGGGGGGGGTGTGGGTGGGGGGGTGGGGGGGGGGTCCAGCAAAAACAACCCCCTACCTGACTACACTATGACACTACACTATACACTACACTATACACTACACTATACACTACACTATACACTACTACACTATACACTACACTATACACTACTACACTATACACTACTACACTATACACTACACTATACACTACTACACTATACACTACTACACTATACACTACACACTACACTATATACTACACTATACACTACTACACTATATACTACACTATACACTACTACACTATACACTACACTATACACTACTACACACTACTATACACTACACTATACACTACTACACTATACACTACTACACTATACACTACTACACTATACACTACTACACTATACACTACTACACTATACACTACTACACTATACACTACTACACTATACACTACACACTACACTATATACTACACTATACACTACTACACTATACACTACTACACTATACACTACTACACTATACACTACTACACTATACACTACACACTACACGATATACTACACTATACACTACTACACTATACACTACACTATACACTACTACACTATACACTACACTATACACTACACACTACACTACACACTACACTATACACTACACTATACACTACTACACTATACACTACACTATACACTACTACACTATACACTACTACACTATACACTACACTATACACTACACTATACACTACTACACTATACACTACTACACTATACACTACACTATACACTACACTATACACTACTACACTATACACTACACTATACACTACACTATACACTACTACACTATACACTACTACACTATACACTACTACACTATACACTACACTATACACTACTACACTATACACTACTACACTATACACTACTACACTATACACTACTACACTATACACTACTACACTATACACTACACACTACACTATATACTACACTATACACTACTACACTATACACTACTACACTATACACTACTACACTATACACTACTACACTATACACTACTACACTATACACTACTACACTATACACTACTACACTATACACTACACACTACACTATATACTACACTATACACTACTACACTATACACTACTACACTATACACTACTACACTATACACTACTACACTATACACTACTACACTATACACTACTACACTATACACTACTACACTATACACTACTACACTATACACTACACTATACACTACTACACTATACACTATACACTACACTATACACTACACTATACACTACTACACTATACACTACTACACTATACACTACTACACTATACACTACTACACTATACACTACTACACTATACACTACACTATACACTACACTATACACTACTACACTATACACTACACTATACACTACACTATACACTACTACACTATACACTACTACACTATACACTACTACACTATACACTACTACACTATACACTACACACTACACTACTACACTACACTATACACTACTACACTATACACTACACTATACACTACTACACTATACACTACACTATACACTACTACACTATACACTACTACACTATACACTACTACACTATACACTACACTATACACTACACTATACACTACTACACTATACACTACTACACTATACACTACACTATACACTACACTATACACTACTACACTATACACTACTACACTATACACTACACTATACACTACTACACTATACACTACTACACTATACACTACTACACTATACACTACACTATACACTACTACACTATACACTACTACACTATACACTACTACACTATACACTACTACACTATACACTACTACACTATACACTACTACACTATACACTACTACACTATACACTACTACACTATACACTACACACTACACTACTACACTATACACTACTACACTATACACTACTACACTATACACTACTACACTATACACTACTACACTATACACTACACACTACACTATACACTACACTATACACTACTACACTATACACTACTACACTATACACTACTACACTATACACTACTACACTATACACTACTACACTATACACTACTACACTATACACTACTACACTATACACTACTACACTATACACTACTACACTATACACTACTACACTATACACTACTACACTATACACTACACTATACACTACTACACTATACACTATACACTACACTATACACTACACTATACACTACTACACTATACACTACTACACTATACACTACTACACTATACACTACTACACTATACACTACTACACTATACACTACTACACTATACACTATACACTACACTATACACTACTACACTATACACTACTACACTATACACTACTACACTATACACTACTACACTATACACTATACACTACTACACTATACACTACTACACTATACACTACTACACTATACACTACTACACTATACACTACTACACTATACACTACTACACTATACACTACTACACTATACACTACTACACTATACACTACTACACTATACACTACACTATACACTACACTATACACTACTACACTATACACTACACTATACACTACTACACTATACACTACTACACTATACACTACACTATACACTACTACACTATACACTACACTATACACTACTACACTATACACTACTACACTATACACTACACTATACACTACACTATACACTACACTATACACTACTACACTATACACTACACTATACACTACTACACTATACACTACACATATACACTACACTATACACTACACTATACACTACTACACTACACTATACACTACACTATACACTACTACACTATACACTACACTATACACTACACTATACACTACACTATACACTACTACACTATACACTACTACACTATACACTACTACACTATACACTACTACACTATACACTACTACACTATACACTACTACACTATACACTACTACACTATACACTACTACACTATACACTACTACACTATACACTACTACACTATACACTACTACACTATACACTACACTACTACACTATACACTACACTATACACTACTACACTATACACTACTACACTATACACTACACTATACACTACTACACTATACACTACACTATACACTACTACACTATACACTACTACACTATACACTACACTATACACTACACTATACACTACACTATACACTACTACACTATACACTACACTATACACTACTACACTATACACTACACTATACACTACACTATACACTACTACACTATACACTACACTATACACTACACTATACACTACTACACTATACACTACACTATACACTACTACACTATACACTACTACACTATACACTACTACACTATACACTACTACACTATACACTACTACACTATACACTACTACACTATACACTACTACACTATACACTACACTATACACTACACTATACACTACTACACTATACACTACACTATACACTACTACACTATACACTACTACACTATACACTACTACACTATACACTACACTATACACTACACTATACACTACTACACTACTACACTATACACTACACTATACACTACACTATACACTACTACACTATACACTACTACACTATACACTACTACACTATACACTACTACACTATACACTACTACACTATACACTACACTATACACTACTACACTATACACTACACTATACACTACTACACTATACACTACACTATACACTACACTATACACTACTACACTATACACTACTACACTATACACTACTACACTATACACTACTACACTATACACTACTACACTATACACTACACTATACACTACACTATACACTACACTATACACTACACTATACACTACACTATACACTACACTATACACTACTACACTATACTACTACACTATACACTACTACACTATACACTACACTATACACTACACTATACACTACTACACTATACACTACACTATACACTACACTATACACTACTACACTATACACTACACTATACACTACTACACTATACACTACTACACTATACACTACTACACTATACACTACTACACTATACACTACTACACTATACACTACTACACTATACACTACTACACTATACACTACTACACTATACACTACACTATACACTACACTATACACTACACTATACACTACTACACTATACACTACTACACTATACACTACTACACTATACACTACACTATACACTACACTATACACTACTACACTACTACACTATACACTACACTATACACTACACTATACACTACTACACTATACACTACTACACTATACACTACTACACTATACACTACTACACTATACACTACTACACTATACACTACTACACTATACACTACTACACTATACACTACACTATACACTACTACACTATACACTACACTATACACTACTACACTATACACTACACTATACACTACACTATACACTACTACACTATACACTACTACACTATACACTACTACACTATACACTACTACACTACTACACTATACACTACTACACTATACACTACACTATACACTACTACACTACTACACTATACACTACACTATACACTACACTATACACTACACTATACACTACTACACTATACACTACACTATACACTACACTATACACTACTACACTATATACTACACTATACACTACACTATACACTACACTATACACTACTACACTATATACTACACTATACACTACACTATACACTACACTATACACTACACTATACACTACACTATACACTACTACACTATACACTACACTATACACTACTACACTATACACTACACTATACACTACTACACTATACACTACACTATACACTACTACACTATACACTACACTATACACTACTACACTATACACTACACTATACACTACACTATACACTACACTATACACTACTACACTATACACTACACTATACACTACACTATACACTACTACACTATACACTACTACACTATACACTACTACACTATACACTACACTATACACTACTACACTACTACACTATACACTACACTATACACTACTACACTATACACTACTACACTATACACTACACTATACACTACTACACTATACACTACACTATACACTACTACACTATACACTACTACACTATACACTACACTATACACTACACTATACACTACACTATACACTACTACACTATACACTACACTATACACTACACTATACACTACTACACTATACACTACACTATACACTACTACAGGAGAGGCGCTGTACCAGGAAGGGATTGGCCACGTTCTGTTCACGCGACAAACCCCGCTGACGAATCCGGCTGCGTGTTGAAGGGTTTATTGAATCTGTTCAACGCGACACCATCACACCAATTGTGAATTACATCACCATCACCATCAATACCACCACCACAGCCATCATCATCATTGCCACCATCATCTTCACCATCACTACCACCACCATCATTACCACCACCACAGCCATCATCATCATTGCCACCATCATCTTCACCATCACCATCACTACCATCACCATCAATACCACCACCACAGCCATCATCATCATTGCCACCATCATCTTCACCATCACCATCACTACCATCACCATCAATACCACCACCACAGCCATCATCATCATTGCCACCATCATCTTCACCATCACTACCACCACCATCATTACCACCACCACAGCCATCATCATCATTGCCACCATCATCTTCACCATCACCATCACTACCATCACCATCAATACCACCACCACAGCCATCATCATCATTGCCACCATCATCTTCACCATCACCATCACTACCATCACCATCAATACCACCACCACAGCCATCATCATCATTGCCACCATCATCTTCACCATCACCATCACTACCATCACCATCAATACCACCACCACAGCCATCATCATCATTGCCACCATCATCTTCACCACCACCATCACTACCATCACCATCAATACCACCACCACAGCCATCATCATCATTGCCACCATCATCTTCACCATCACCATCACTACCACCACCATCATTACCACCACCACAGCCATCATCATCATTGCCACCATCATCTTCACCATCACCATCACTACCACCACCATCATTACCACCACCACAGCCATCATCATTGCCACCATCATCTTCACCATCACCATCACTACCATCACCATCAATACCACCACCACAGCCATCATCATCATTGCCACCATCATCTTCACCATCACCATCACTACCATCACCATCAATACCACCACCACAGCCATCATCATCATTGCCACCATCATCTTCACCATCACCATCACTACCACCACCATCATTACCACCACCACAGCCATCATCATTGCCATCATCATTGCCACCATCACCACCATCATCTTCACCATCACCATTACTACCACGACCACCACCACCGCCCCCATCACCACCACCACGACCACCACCCCCATCACCACCCCCATCACCACCACGACCACCACCCCCATCACCACCCCCATCACCACCACGACCACCACCACGACCCCCATCACCACCACGACCACCACCCCCATCACCACCCCCATCACCACCACGACCACCACCACGACCCCCATCACCACCACGACCACCACCCCCATCACGACCACCACAACGACCACCACCACGACCACCACCACGACCCCCATCACCACCACGACCACCACCCCCATCACCACCCCCATCACCACCACGACCACCACCACGACCCCCATCACCACCACGACCACCACCCCCATCACGACCACCACAACGACCACCACCACGACCCCCATCACCACCACGACCACCACCCCCATCACCACCCCCATCACCACCACAACGACCACCACCACGACCACCATCACCACCACGACCACCACCCCCATCACCACCCCCATCACCACCACAACGACCACCACCACGACCACCACCACCACCGCCCCATCACCACCACGACCACCACCCCCATCACCACCCCCATCACCACCACCACGACCACCACCACGACCCCCATCACCACCACGACCACCACCCCCATCACGACCACCACCACGACCACCACAACGACCACCACAACGACCACCACCAACAACAACCACCGTCTCCATCACCACCACCACCACGACAACCACCACCACAACGACCACCACCACCGCCCCATCACACGTACGACTCCTCAGCATGTGCTAGCCACTCGTACAGCAGAGGCGATGTCTCAAATCCCAACGCCGACGACGACGACGATGAGGAGGTGGTGATGGCAGATGATGTGGGAGGGTCACTGCATCTCCTCGCCATCCACTCGGAGCCTCCCCTCCCTCCCTGCTGATGCTGCTGAAGATGATGCTGATGCTGCTGATGATGATGCTGATGATGCTGATGATGCTGGTGCTGATGCTGGTGACTGTCAACCCATACGCCGCCTCCCGAACTCTGGCCGAAGAAAATGGCAGGGCTCCTGTGGTGAGGCCTGGGCCTCAGCGTGCAGTAGATGGAGGTGGTGGAGGTGATGGGGGAGGGGGTGGTGGAGGTGGTGGTGGAGGGGGTGGAGGAGGGGGTGGAGGTGGTGGTGGAGGAGGGGGTGGTGGTGGTGGTGGAGGGGGTGGTGGAGGAGGAGGTGGTGGTGGTGGTGGAAGGAAGGCAGATTGAGGAGGTGTTGTTGGTGTTAGTGGTGGTGGTGTTGGTGGTGGTGTTAGTGGTGGTGGTGTTGTTGGTGGTGGTGTTAGTGGTGGTGTTGGTGGTGTTAGTGGTGGTGTTGGTGTTGTTGGTGGTGGTGTTAGTGGTGGTGTTGGTGTTGTTGGTGGTGGTGTTAGTGGTGGTGGTGGTGTTGGTGGTGGTGGTGTTGGTGGTGGTGTTAGTGGTGGTGTTGGTGTTGTTGGTGGTGGTGTTGGTGTTGTTGGTGTTGTTGGTGGTAGTGGTGGAGGAGGAGGCCAAGGGCCGCCCGCTCCGTCTCCTCTCCGCGGCTGCCCTCTCCACGCCCTCTCCCCTACGCTTCCCAAAATGCACCGCGGGAAGGCTGCTATAGCCGCCACCCCTCCGCGCCACTGCCGGTACTACCGATGGTACCACCACCGCCTGTACCACCACCGCCTGTACCAGCGGTGGTGGTACCGGTGATGGTACCGGTGATGTGGAGGGTCTCCCCGCCACCATCGCCGGAGACGCCCTCCCACGATGCATCGCGGCCAACGACGCGATGGTCGTCCCACAATGCAGCGCTGGCGGGCAGGAAGTGGAGGAGGAAGAGGGCGATGGACAGGGTGGGGTGAGGGCGGTCGTCCCAGAATGCAGTGCTGGCGGGCAGGAAGTGGATGAGGAGGGCGATGGACAGGGTGGGGCGACAACGGTCGTCCCACAATGCAGCGCTGGCGGGCAGGAAGTGGCGGTTGCCATGGCCACCGGCCGGGCCAGGGAGGAGCGCCCCGTCACCGGGGAGCTCCCCGTGTAGAAAATGGCCGCTGCTCCTGATGCTGTTGCCACGGCAACGGAGTCTGTGGGCAGGAAGGGGAGGGGGTTGTGGGTAGGAAGGGGAGGGGATTGTTGGTAGGAAGTGGAGGGGATTGTGGGTAGGAAGGGGAGGGGATTGTGGGTAGGAAGGGGAGGGGATTGTAGACAGGAGGGGGAGGGGATTGTGGGTAGGAAGGGGAGGGGTTTGTGGGTAGGAAGGGGAGGGGATTGTGGGTAGGAAGTGGAGGGGATTGTGGGTAGGAAGGGGAGGGTTTGTGGGTAGGAAGGGGAGGGGTTTGTGGGTAGGAAGGGGACGGGTTTGTAGACAGGAAGTGGAGGGGTTTGTGGGTAGGAAGGGGAGGGGTTTGTAGACAGGAAGTGGAGGGGTTTGTGGGTAGGAAGGGGAGGGGTTTGTAGACAGGAAGGGGAGGGGTTGTGGGTAGGAAGGGGAGGGGATTGTGGGTAAG